>NW_010111654.1:11457-11770 GCF_000699245.1 Pterocles gutturalis
CAACACCAAAAAATTTCCCTTACAGCTGTGCTTTGAAGCTGGAAATTAACTTATCTGTGATATAAGCAAGTATTCACTAGGAGCTGAAATTGCTGGAAGCGTTAAACAGATGCTCTGGCCACCTACAGCAGCAGTACTCCTCCAGGCTGATACGAGACTGGGGGTGAAAAGGGGGACAAATGATGCTGTGGCTTTATATATCTGAACTAGTCTATACTGGCACTCTTGAGTCTGCAAGTAAAACAATTTTGAGAATTACATAAACTTATCAGAAATATTACCTTTCTTATGGGAAAGTATATAGCTCTAAGAG
>NW_010111654.1:11797-24030 GCF_000699245.1 Pterocles gutturalis
ATTGAAGTTTTTTTCAGAGCCAAAAAAGGTTCTTGCTGGTTAATCATATTCTGCCTCTAAAATTAGTCCACCACCTCCAGTTTTCTTTAAGGAAAAAAACCTAAACATTTTCCAAGTTCTGGTTTTGCAGGTTTGCATTTGTTGACTTCAAGCCTTCTTTGGGCATAACATTTCTAAAATTTTCTGAAAGCACTTAAAAATATGAAAACCTGGAAAGGTCTCTTTCAGAGAGATAAGTCTAGATCTGTACCGTGTTGACAGGTTTGAGTTATGTGTGGGTGTTACCTGACATTAATGAGGATAAATGTGGTATCCCACATCTGAAACCAAATGTTTCCACTTGTGCTCTCTCTCTGTTTGAACCTGTCAACTGCAGTATGCCGAATCTGATGGTTGCATTATGAAAGGAAAATACATCAGCAGAGCTGTAGATAAATTAGGTGACAAGGTACAAGTTTTAGGCTCTTGTGAATAACAGTCATGCTGGTATAAGCAGATGTTCTAAATTTTTTTAGAAACTGTATTAATAGGTGTAAAGAGTCCTCCTTTCGTGTTTGTTGCTATTCCCATAAGGTATGGAAGAAATAATACAGTGAGCTGAGGGAAAAGGAAGGTTAAAATACTTGAATTAACTGTTTTGTTGCTCATGATTTTGTATTGACAGTGGGTGCTGTAACATCCTCCCTCACTGTTTGTCCTTCTGCAAATTAATCTTGGGGTTACACCTCTCCACCACGGCTTGAGAACCTGAGCGAAGAAAACCAGCTCCACTAATACCCCGTGGGCTCCTGCTTCTCTAGGAATGAAAAGGGAAGAAGCAGATTTTTAAGAAGCCATGCTGAGAAACAGCCTGCACATCCCTCATCCCTTGTTTTAGTTGTTTTACCTCTCCTCTTAAATTTCATGTTATTTTTCTCTTCAGTCATGGAGATTCACCTTTTATTTTTAAAGTAGACTTTGTTTCTTGCTTCATTTTTGGTAGCTTCTCCAAAGCAATGAAGCATCTAACTGTGACTTCTCATGGGAACGTGTTTTTTTGGGGGTCGGAGATGTCTTGGGAAGGAACGTATTCCTAGAAACTGCAGGATTTGACAGGGTGTCGAACTTGGTGTTGATAAGGGAAGACAAAGTCTCTGTAGCCATTTGAACTACAGAGAGAAATGCAAGAAGCTGTAGAAGACCTCCCATCGGAGGTGGCAGAGCTGTCTAGTCTTAGATGGGTGACATCTTCAGAATAGCTCTTCAGACTCTGGGGATTCTTACTGTTGGATCAAGACCAAAGGAGGCATAGAGATCCTGTCTGTGTTCCTCAAAACATTGCCTTGATGCCTCCTGTGGATTATCACAGCCTTTGCCCAAGTTTCGTGACGCTGTAAGATTTCATCATTAAGCACCTATCCTTGTTCTCACTTCTGATGCTGTTCTAGAGTGTCTCATCCTTTTCTCTCCTGTTTGCATTTTCCTAACTGTGCAGTTACGTGGTATTTTTTTTTTCCTCCCTTACTGGGCAGTGATTGCTGCAGACTCTTGGATGCTATGTGCAGTCATCCACAAATACTGCATCCAATTCGTCTTTGTGTCTCCCTCCCTCTGGACCCCTCTTTTGTGTCTTTATATGGACTACTCTCCCAAGGATCTGATTTAATAGAATGTAATTGCTCTTCTAGCCCTGGGGTCTTCTAAGTCAGTTCCTTCTCAGAGAAAGGATTTGGTAGGAGTGATTCTTCTAAATGAAAGAGAAATGGAGAAAAGAGAACCATTTTGGATTTAGGTAGGCTAAAAGACTTGGGAACAAAGTGCAAGAATAGCAAAACAGGGGCAGTAGTACTGCCACCTCTGAGGAGAGACTGCATCGTGTCTCTTGACTTGCACCACATCTACTTTTGTATGGCTGCACACTGTACTTGGAAGAGGTCCCTTGCTTTATTATGGCCTGCTACTATTGCCACTGAAAAGTCCAAATGAAATTTTTCACTGTGAGGGTGATTGGACACTGGAACAGGTTGCCCAGGGAGGTTGTGGATGCCCCATCCCTGGAGGGGTTCAAGGCCAGGCTGGATGAGGCTTTGAGCAACCTGGGCTAGTGGGAGGTGTCCCTGCCCGTGGCAAGGGGGTTGGCACTGGATAATCTCTAAGGTCCTTTCCAATGCAAAGCATTCTGTGATTCTATGAACTTCTCCTGGCCTTGTTGGTATTCACCAACACTGATGGTGATCATCATTCATCTCAAAGAAAACCATATTGAGGGGTTTGTTGGGGTTTTCTGTGGTTTTTTTTTGTTGTTGTTGTTTTGTTTTTTTCCTCCAGCTTTGGTGAAAGGATGCTGGCTGGAACAAATATTTTAAATTCTTTGGTCTGTTTTTAATTTGTTTTGTCTCTAGGGCAAAGAGTGAGTATGCAGCTTCTGGTTCAGTCAATGAAATCCAGAGACATTGGCTGAACTCTGTGTCTGCTGAGATGTTTTGGGTCAGTCTCGTGCTCTGTGATCACACCCGGAGAGAGGGCGTTGAGCCCATGCAGGTAGGGATTTGTCTTGCCTGCCTACTGGGTTTTGTCATGTGTGCCCAAATCGTATCCTTGCTGGACATTCTCAAGGTTGGTGGTCCTTCAGACCACTGTGAAGCTCCTGCCTTTTTAGTGTAGAGTTCTCTTTCCAAATATATTCCTGGTAAGGTAGCTAGGTCCTCTATTACATGTTCCCACATTTCTGCATCTGCCCAGGACACTCAAGAAGGTAATAGCAGCTGCTTCTATTGCAGTCAGGGCTTTTCTAACACAATTGAGGCAGTTCTGCTTCAAAGACTTCTGCCTTTCAGTACGAGTGCTTTGGGCCCTTACCTGAGTCTCCGAACCTCTTCTTGAGGGGTTTGGGTCTGCTTTCCCAAGCAAACGTCAAAAAATAGCATCTCATTGCACAGGTGTTAGATGACTCTTGAGATTGGAGAGCATTTACTGCATGTCCATAGGGAGCCCTGTGTATTAAGGAATCAATTAGGTTTTTATGGCAAAGTGGGATTCTCTGCACAGCATGCCAACAAATCACTAGCCTCTGAAGAACCTGCTGTTCACAGGACTTTCCATTAGTTTTGTGAAAATGTACTGTGGCTGCAGTTTCTTCTTTGCACTCCTCTGTTTAATGTTTTCAGTTGATTTTTCCTTTTTTTTTCCTTCTTCATCCTGCCATTGGAGAGTTTGGCAGGAGTCACATCGGAGTTTTTTCTGTGGCCAGAGATACTGCTCCTTGCTGGAATCCTACAGCCTTCATGGGTTTCCCATCTGAGTCTTTATTTTCCCATGGAGATAAGTGGTTTAGTGGTCATTGCTCTTCAGGGAAATTTTTCAATCACTCGTCAGTAAGCAATAATCAATAATAAGGAAAAAATTCTCTACTGTGAGGGTGGTGAGGCAGTGGCCCAGGTTGCCCAGGGAAGCTGTGGATGCCTCATCCCTGGAGGTGTTCAAGGCCAGGCTGGATGAGGCTTTGAGCAACCTGGGCTAGTGGGAGGTGTCCCTGCCCAAGGCAGGGGGGTGGAACTTGATGATCTCGCAGGTGCCTTCCAACCCAAACCATTCTGTGATTCTATGATTCTAACAGAATGTGATTGACAGGGAATTGAAGCATTTGGGTGTCCTTCCATGCTTTTGGTGGTGGTCGGGTAGACCAAAGCACTGGGAAGTGCCAAAATGTCCCAGCAGCTTTCTATGCTGCTTTGCCCCTTTAAATTTTAATGGTAATCTCAGTTTTCCATCTTAATTTTCCAAAATAAACATGTCTTATTTAACTATCAAAATAAGCAGGGCTGTCTTTTCTTGGTGGAAAGGTGCTGGGGAGGAGGTTGGGGAATCAAAGAGACAAGGATATATCCTCAGTCACTTCTGTTTTTTTTCAGAAATTTGGAGAATTTTTGACCTCAAAGTACATACTTGGCAGTGTCTATACCTGAAATTGGGGCAACTGTAGTGCCTTTCTTTTATGGTTTGTAATTGTGTTTGCCAGACCAGTGGGATCAAAAGGACAGATGATGGGTCAGAGCCCTGTGGCTCGGTGTGTGGTAGCTGAAGCTTCTGCCATGGTAGCACAAGGGTTTGGGGGGATTATCTCTAGGGCTTGTTTTCCTCTGCAGGTGGTGATAGTTGTCACCTGAAGGTTTTCTGCTAGATCTTGCTGAAAGTTTGCCACTTGTTTTAGCGTCTGATTCTTAACAGTCTCTGTCACTGGATCATCCACAAGAAAAACCTAAAAAAACCCCTGTCTTGCTAATCTTTTTGAAGGTAACGTGAAGCTATTTATCACTCTTAGTTCTCACTAGATTTGTTTCTCTGTGCTGTAGTCGAGTGATTATCGTATGTTAGCATTCAGAGCCAGGTCCTTGGGTGACATAAGCCAGCACAGTCCCATCTGTTGGTGAGCTGCCGTCTCCACGCTCTGGGAATCTGGTCCCATTCTTTTAATGTTGTTGTTTACTGTAGTAAGGTGATCAGTAAGTTAAATCTCTGCTCAATGTTTTGTCCTCAAATAATGCAGCTTAAAAAAAAAGGATGAAAGCTTATGCCAAAGCAGAACAAAAAGTGCTCATAGTAAATGAATGCTAATGGGAGTAAATGTACTATTTGGACTTTCACAGGTGATTTTTCAGTGCTAATCAGGCCAAGTCAGTAAGAAATAGAAAAAGTTTATTAAGCTAAGCAAAAAAATAAATTATATTCCTTAAGGTGATTAAAGTCTGAACAGGTTAAGGGTTAAAAACTTTTGCTGGGCTTTTGATAACCCCACGTAAGTGACAAGAATGATATGTTTTATAATATAGTTTTAATTTTCCAATACCTGCGAGTCAGAATTGCCACTCAGTAGGCATTTTCCATAAATCTTGCGTTGTATTGCATCGCACAGAAAAGAGAGGTACTGAAGGCTGATTTCACTGCCTTGAGATTTGTTGTGCGCTGTGTTCACAATGTTATGCAGATCGGCTGTCAAACTGTGGGATATCTGAGTTAAGAATCGCTCTGATCCAAGAAGAGAAATCAGTAAGTATTCACACTAATATTACAAATTAGTGATTTTTAAGAGCTCCATAAGGAGCAGAAAGAAGCGTCATTTGCAAAAGCTTACAATAAACAACTTAATTATGTTTCAGCGCTATGGTTGTCATTAACATGAACATTAGGTTTTCTTATAGACCTGACAGAGACTTATTTCGATTGCCCTGTGTTTATTCAGGATGTTTTTCCCCATAACCTCATTTTACAGAACTATTTGTGCGAGGAGAGCCCGCTGCTGACTTGCAAAATTGATCCTCAGTAAGTGTGATGTGCTTTAGTCTTGAAGCTTTCCCATAAACCTTGCATAGTTTCCTAAACCTGAAGAAATCCACCTTTAAAATACATAGAAAACAAAGTCCCACTTCCATGGGGGGAAGTCCTTAGGTAGGGGACTTTGCCTTGCTGGCCCATTTGGATAACTTGGGGGGCGGGGAGAGGGCAGGTAACTGGGATTTTCAAAATGCATGTGCATGGATAGCCATAAGGAAGGGCAGGAAATCCTTCCCAGGAATAGATTCCTGAAAATGTTTGTAAAGACTGGAAAGACTTGCTTATTTAGAAAGTAAAAAATTGTGAATGTGCCATTGTAAGTCTGTCAAAATAATCCCATTAGTACAGAGGGTATCTAAATAAGAAAAAAAGTACGTAGAATTTACATTTCTCATCTGAAGTCACCTCTAGGAAAAATTTGCAAATAAATTTAATCTGGCAGTCTGAGAACAGAACTGTTCCAAGGTACGCTGCAGTGAATTGAATTAAACCCATACTATTATTCGATTAGCAAATTACTATTCCTAAATTACCCTCGTTTCCCTTCTGGAAGCAGCAGCATCTGCAGCAGCCAATGTCGGTGGGCAGAGAGGTGTTATCTCCTCCGAATGGCAGGGGAAGAATGAAGCCTGTTTGCTGATGTTTTACTCTTTAGTTGGTAGTTTCTTCTCAAACATGCTTGGTGGGGGGAAGATTTGCAGTTGGGTTTCAGTAGCAGGTCATCGTGCTTCTAATTTTGCTGTTATGAAGGGGTAAATGGAGCATATTTCAGTGCTACTGTCAATTAATGAAGAGCTTTGTGGATTAATATTAATGATTTCTTCCCAGAAATGTCTCACTTCTGCAAATAAAATCAAGAAGGGAAAGAAAACAATTATGCAAAGCTGTGGTAGTGACTTTAAAATGATCACAGAAGAGAAAATTTCATTACATAAAGCAGGGCAGGCTAAAAAAGGAACAACTGTAGCTCGCTTGTCACGTCTTCTAAAATTTATAACTAATACAGGCGAGTGCTGAATGTGTTGACTTTGTACATCCCGTGCTGGTGGAAGAATTCTGTCCTAGCTGGCTAATAGTACTGAGCTTCAGGATAAGATGGCAGGTTTTTACTTAAATATGTTTTTTAGGTCAGCTGCTGGCTTTAACAAAGAAAATAAGCTTTGCCTCTTTGCTCACCCAAGTTTTGTGAGCAGAGAGGTGGGTCGGATCCACCCTATCTTCTGCAGCCTCCGCAAAGTTGTCAGCCACTTCCAGCTGAGTATTATCCATGATGATCCCAAAGCTGGGGAAAATGGAGATTTTTTTTAAGATCCCAGATCAAGTTTTACTTAATTCGACATTAAAGAAAATAGTTTTGGGATGTGTAAACTGAGCACATCTACTATATGCGAGCCCTCAAATATATAAATATATTCAAATATAATTCAAATTAAAATATTTATTCCCAGAAAAATCTGGGAATGCTCACACTTCCTAGGATATCACCTTACATGGTGTTATTTGGTTTTACTGAGAAAGGAGTTGAAGGGAAACCAGAAAACATCAGCACAGCATGGTATAGGATCTTGGATTGTCGCCATGCTAAGGGCTCCAAGCAGTGCTGATCACATATCAACAAGGTACAGTGAAATGTTGTAGAGAAAGGGATGCTCGGAGGTATGGAATAGTTTCAGAAAATGCCAAGAAAGAGGCAGTGAAAGAGCGAGGAGATGATAAAGATTAAAAATATTGTGAAGAAATTGAATAGGGAATGAAAAAATGCCAGGGCTGAGGGGGAGGTTCCACTACCCAAGAATTAGGAGGCACCAACAGACCTGAGCAGGCAACAAGCTTCAACAGCAAAAATACATTTATTTTCCATGGTGAAAGTCATGCTAGCAGGATATATAAAGCCAGAAGCATAAACAGGCTAAAAAGGGGATTAGGTGTATCTAAGCAGAGCAGTTCCACTCTTCTGTTGCAGCCCATGGTCTTTGTTTTGCAGTGGAACAAAACCCCCCTGGGAGCAGGCTGCCTCCACTGAAGGCGGTGCGGTAACGGGACAGCTAATGGGGGAACTGGGGCTGCAATTCAGGCAGAAGGCGTTGGATGCCAGGCATGCAATGGGAACGTTTACGCTACCTGCTGTTCAACCCTAATAATACGAGAGAAATGGAAGTTTGCTATAGAAGGAATTCTGGGTGTTTTATGCTTAAGAAAACATCAGTTGAACTCTGTACACATATTTCACATAAGCAATTCTTTACAAAGTGTAGAAACGCTTTTAAATTTTGAGCATGAATATATTCCTAAGGGAATACACATTCTGGAAAATTGTAATTTTATTAATTTGACTTAGTTATTTCCTTCTCTGGCATTTGTTTTACTATCTTTGCTATGTGCGATGTATCATTGATGGCTTCTGAGACTCTGTTATTGCTTGTCAGTGGATGACCATATTGGTCTCTTGAAAGTTTTCAAGTGTAGGCTTCTGAAAAAGGGAATGCTTTAAGAACCAGAAGGGTTCGATCTTCTCTGGTGTGGATTAATAGCTGCTATGTTTCTTTCAAAACAAGTGTTTTACCAACGTTTCCCCCTTTTTTTTCCCACTCTGGTTAAGCCTAATGATTACCACATAAACTTGATCAGAACAGGTTGGGACCAGGTGGGAACTTAAGTGTTAAACATCATTGCTTCATATCAGGCTTTAATGAGAAAAAATTGAGCTTACCTGATGGCAGACGATTGCTGATGTGCTGAAATATTACTGCTGATCTCTCCAGACTACTCTGAATTCTAACATCATTCTGTCATACAGTCAGGACTGAAAGCTGTGAACATGCCCTGGTTTTCCTAGTGATGCTGAAGTTCTCCATGTTATGAAAGTCGAACAGACCAGAATGAACAAAAAAGGATTGAGCTGATTTTTATAAAATCACTTGTTGCTACCATGTATCACAGCTTGAGTAGTTTAACTGGCAGTTGTCTCACCCTGGGGAAGGGAGTGTTGCTTTCCAGAAGTCCATGACTTTTATCTGCTTTACACGTCAACCTAAATTCAATTCTTCGAGTGCTTTAAACACGTCAGCTCTGAATTGCACCTTCCCTGTTCCAGATGGTGAGTTTTGCATAAAGTTTTGCTGGGATGCTGACTTTACCCAGAGTATCTTGGTGATGCCTGGAGGCATGGACAGCCCAGTTCCTCTTCAAGGCTTTCCGTCACAAAAATAGTGTGAAAACTATTCTTTGCTGGTAGGGAGAAAACAACTCCTAAAGTTACCATCTGGTGAAGACTTTAAACTTTGCTGGGTTGTTAAAGAGCACGATGGTTTAAGCAGCTTTCTTGTTGCTTATTGTGCTGTGGGAAAGAATGTACAGGTGGAGCAACTGTCTGTGAAAGCTTCAAGTCATCTAACAGAGAAGCCAAGTGCTTTTTCCTCTAGTACATATTGGAGAAGGCTGAAAGTCCCTATTGTATGGACTCTGGAGACCTGCTTCTGCTGACTGAGTTTTTGCACTGTATCAGGAACATTTCCACCCCTCAGGCCCCACGTCTCCATCAGTGACAAATGACATAGTTAGAAAAGGAAAGAACTGGGAAACAAGGGATCTTCCTGGTGTATCAAAATATAGACATCTCACTTCTAATATGCCGTTGGACAGGAACAGTTCACGGCATTATTTTTTCAGAAGCTTCATCCATCAGTGCCTGACTCAGGATTTGGGATTAAAACTTTATTCTTTCTGAATTTAAAGGCCAGTTACTGAAGAAGAAGTTGTGTTTGCATCTTGTCTTCTACATCATTCCTAGGAAATAAGAATGATTAGTTGTGGTAAGTTCAGCTGAAGGCACAATGCAAATTAATAACCTTGATAACAGAGCCATTATCAAGGCCACATGCTGAGTAAATTTGTATTTTTATTTGACTTGCACAGTACCTATGAAATGTGCCAACCTATTGTCCCGAAGCAAGTCAGTCCCTTCTGGGTGGAGAGGCATTATTGTCTGGACAATAACACTCTGCTCTCCTTTTGTATGGTCAGAACAGAGCAGTTTAGAGCTTCATGGCAATTCATCAACTTTGGTCTTAAAAACAAAACAAAACAAAAAACCAGCCTCCATACCATTTAAACATACGAAACATCTGGCTGTATGGGATCAGTGCTGACACTTTTTACTCTTTGGCTAACTGATCTGTCCTTGAGGATATCCACATTTTTTTCCTCTACAGCCTTCCTGAATTACCCCCATGTGTAATTTTGCCCCACAGTCCTTACTGCATGACTTTTCTTGATCTCATGTTATATTCCAGATTTGTTGGTGTGATGGAGATTGGCAGCAGGAGCTTGTAAAGGACTTTTCTCATATGGTAGCCAATGCAATAAATCTAGAATGGAACAGGTTTTTTTTTTAGCTGATAAAATTAGTTCTTTTGTGAGAGATACTGATTTGTATACCAAACAATATCGGTGTTCGACTTGATGTCTGACTTGGTGCTTTATTAGTGTCCTTCACATTAAAGATTGCATTAGTGGCACGGTTAGAGCCAGACCCTCCAGGATCCTTTCCCTAGTGCCTGTGCTGCAGGTGTTAAACTCCGCAGGTATCTTGGGGAGCAGTTTGCAACACCCCCCGAATCTCCAGGCAGTTGCCTTTGTGATGGGCTAAAAATTCTGCTTCGTAGCCTTGCTCTGCTCATGCTTTTCCTGCAAAAATTAACCCAGGTTCTTAGGCAGGGTACCCTGCCTGTGGATTGGAACAGCTGCATTTAATTCTGCTTTCTGTGAGTGGTAATTTTAATGCTGATGCAGACATAAGGTTTCTCTCAGCCCAGAAGAGGCAGGAATTTTATAGCAATAATAATTTTTAGTTTACTTTATAGTAAACCTTGAGCCACAGTTTTCAAACCTAAATGCCTGAATTGAGGTGCTTGAATATCTGCATAAGCATTGCAGGGTTTCCCGATGCATCTTTCCAGCCTTATTCACCTCCGCCAGCCCTGCTACCCAGCTTACAGCAAGGACTCCCTGCATCACCCCTCTTTGTCATCTTAGCAATGTGCATCTTCCTCTGTACCCAGAGCCTCAGAAACACAATGTGTCCTAAGCCACTCTTATTTTGGAGCCAGCTGGAGAGAGAGGAAAAGAGACTTCAGGATCCATGATATGTCACTAAAACAGCATCTTGCACTTGGAAGTCTTACCCAGTTTTCCTGCCCTTGCCCAGTGGTATTTACCAAAGCAAAGCCTAATTCTTACAGCATGACAGCAGCCAGATAATATTGTTGACGAGTTTTAACAAAAGATCTTGCAGGAGATTTTTTTTTAAATCGTTCCTATTTTCTTCCTTCTGTAATTGTAATAGTTCCCCCCTTAGGTGTTGTTGCTAAGCTGCCCTAAGAATTTGCACTTCAAGGCAATCTGAAACTGTCTTAATTTAAAGAACAACCTCAGCAAAAGCAATTCCATCACCTAAACTGGGAACAGAGCTGAAACAATCGCTGGTACGTATTAATCATACCAATGAACAACTATTTAGGCTGCTATGTGAACTAGAGGGATCCATTTCAAAAGATGTGCAAAATTCTCCCATCAGCTATACAGCGCAGGTTAATAACCTCAAAAATGATTTTGTTTCACAGCCAACTCAGCTAAGGCTTGCAGGGAGGGGAGGGGAAGATAATGCTGGCTTCAGAAAAAGGCAGTTTAAGTTTGTCTTTCAAAATATATTGATTCTTGTACGGTGGGAGCCTGGAGAATGGTGTAATGCCATGTGGGATGTGTCTTCTGAATGAATGGGGAAAAATAAGATCAGTAAGCAGATAAAGCAATTGAGGAAAAATGGCAAAGACTTACAGAAAGGGTCTTACTGAATGCTGTAATTGAATGGCAGAGTGGTATTGGTAATAGAGTCATTTTACCCGCTTTGGTCTAAAAGGAAGGCAAGGCTTAGAGGAGGAGAAATTCCTTGTTAGATCAGCTGATACGGTTTGAAAGAGGAGCTCGGGGTATGGAGTCTCTGGGCAGTGTAGATGCTCAGTCTTAGCATCAGCTGTGGGCTGAGCAGGAATAATAAACATGCACGAAACCATGAGTAACCAGTGAGCAGGATGAAGGAGCAGGACTCAGTGGCATGAGCAAGCCAATACGGCCTTGGCGAGCAAGTTGAGACTAAGTCTTCAAGGCTGAGTCCAGCATGATTCAGCAGAATGATGAGGGTGCCATAAATCTGCGGGTTTATGTGGTGTAAATCTAGAGTCTCACCATCACCCACAGACCAGTGTGCTCAGACAGCACCGGACTTTCCCAAAGAGCCCAAAGGATTACATTTGTTCCTTAAAAGGAACAAAACAAAACCCAGTTGTCTTGGTTGGGAAAAGACATTTATTTTTAGAAGCAAACAGGTTGCATGCAGACTGTTGAATTAATACGCTCAGGTTATAAACATTCAAAGCATCTGTTCTGAGTGATCTGCAGACCAAGAAGTAGTCAATGGCACCCCTTGTGAATAATCCTTAGTGAACATATAATAGACAATTTCACAATCTTTTCATCAGTAATCAAGGTAAAAATAATCCAATTTGTTTTGGTGTGCATTGTTGACCGAACCCTACGGAAGGACCGAATATCTGAAGGTTTTATTTTACTTTCAAGTTTCTTTTGCTTGGAAAGAAATCACATTTTCTCCTGCAGACTTGCACTCTGTTATCTTGGCTTCCTTTTATGTGTGACAGACCATATGCCACGTCTTGTTTATAGTACATTTGGGTGCTGGAACACCCATCTGACAGTGTAAATCAGCTCTTCTCTAGAACAGGCAGCATGGGGAATGGCTGCCCTGAAACAGCGAGGTCTGCAGCAGTGTTATGGTTTTTGTCTGGTAGCAAGGGAAGGGTTAAAGTGGTGGCTCCTTTTTGAAGTTACTCTTAACGAGTCACACCCCC
>NW_010111654.1:24588-49063 GCF_000699245.1 Pterocles gutturalis
TCACCCTCCTCCATGTGCCACCGGGGGGGAGAAGGTACAGAACAAAGCCTTTGGGTTTTGGGACAAAGGGATGGATGAAGAAGAGGGAGAAAAAAAAAAATAATTAACAGAGTTAACTTTAAGCAGTCTGTACTTAATCCACGACAAGTGCCTTTTTTTGTAAGATGTGGTTTCTCTCTTTCAATATCCTGCTTCTTGTAAATCGTTGATAAATTCAATTGTTTTTCTTGTTCTTCACGAGTCGTGTCGGTTTCTTGCCCGTGACCCTAAGTGGTGAGTGAAACCCTCCCTGCCTCAGCCCACCAGGTGTTTAGAAAACTGTCCCCGTGGTTAAGCAGCCTGCCTGCGCTCAGCAGGAGTCGCAGAAAAGCCATAGACAGAAATAAGCCTCAGGCTTGTCATTCACCTCTGCTCACCTCTTTTTATTACTTAGCCTAATCTGCTGTGGCTGCAGGGCTGCGGTAGCTCTCCATGCTTAATTTGCAGGTGAACGGGACTAAGGATGGTGTGGCTGGCAAGACCTCGTGGAACTGCGGAGCTTCCCTCTATCCCATTCCTTATGCCATCCCTTTGCATGAAGTCTCTTTTCTTCTCTTCTTCAGTTTAGCCTGAGATGTGGGAAGGTGCTTGCATCTCGGTGAGTCTCTCATCCCTCTCAACAGCGCAGCGGGATGATGGCGGGCCACCTTGGATTGGAGGCTGCGAAGGGGACCTGTGCATCCGTAACTTGGAAACTTGTCTGAAAGGGAGTCATAACCAGCGTGCTCCTCTCCTCTTGTGCGCAATGAAACCATGCCGTCTGCCTTGTTTAGTGTGTTTCTCCTTCATCCTTCCTTCCCATTTCACTCCTGTTTTACGGAGCGTGGGTTTCCACCTGCTGTGTCTCAACGGGGGCATAACTCCAGAGGAGATGCAGATCTCAGCTTTCTACAGCAAACAAGGAGATGACAACATCTGCTTTGCTTTTTGGATATACTAATATATAGCATATTTGCTGTTTCAAGAACTGGGGAGATCGCCTAGCACCCCATTTGTTTCTGATCCAGTCTTTCAAGGCCAGGCTGGATGAGGCTTTGAGCAACCTGGGCTAGTGGGAGGTGTCCCTGCCCATGGCAGGGGGGTGGAACTGGATGATATTTAAGGTCCCTTCCAACCCAAACCATTTCGTTATTTTTCAGTGGGGCAGGAAAAAAATGTGTTATTTAGAGGGAGAAAAAAAAACAGGTGCAGAAAGGCATTTTCTTTTCTTCCAGTTATTTGAAGGCAATACAGGGGACTGGCTTTGAAAATATTAGTAGGCTTAAAAATGCCTCCATCTGTCATGTGTAAGAAAGAAAACCTGTCTCTGACCTTTTAAGTAAGTTTGTTTACTTTTTGGATGGTACTTTAAAGAAAAACCAAGATTTAAGAGGAGTTTGCTGCTTAATGGGTAGATCAAGTAGCTGATGAGGTGAAAATGTTGCTTTCTCAGCCAAAAATAAATCCCCCTACACACCAGCTATACACTTGAAAAGCTCTCAAAAGCAGCTACCAAAAAAATATGTATTGGTGGGGGTGATTGTTCTGGGAGGTCTGATAAGATCACCTAATCACCACTGGGTCTTTTCAGCCACACCAGGAACGTCACCGCTGTGATTCATCCCATATTCTCTAATATTTCTGGCTAGTGTTGGGATGGCTGGTTTTCTTCAGAAGTGAAGGTAATTTGGAGAGGTGTTTAATAGCTGATTCAGATTTGAGTTGGCCGCAATTTCATCCTTTCAGATGATGTTCTGAAATGATCGGTTTTTGCCCTTTCAAAAAAAAAAAAAAAAAAGCCCTAAACAAAAACAGACCCCACAACTTGTGGCAAGCTGTAACCATATGGTTATGAGTTCATGTTTTTCACTGGATTTGTATACTGAATATGATTGAGCAGAAAATCTGTGCTTGCTTATGTGTGACGGAGATAAAGCATGCAGGCATTATTAGGCTGTTTATTATGTTTTTGTTTTTCTGGAAGATGCTCATTTCCAGGTTTTTTTTAGAAAACACAGGCTTCTGTCTTGCATGTTAACTGAGGTCTCTAGTTTTTTCCTGCAAGGAGAGAGGGTGGTGAGCTGTCTGCAGGTCTGGGGGGTAGCGATGGCAAGTGGCTGTACATCATCCTGGAGATCGCTTTTGGTTGCTGGTCCCCAAGGAGGGACAGAGGATAGGCTGGGCTCATCAGCAGTGCTGATCAGCTGAAAACATTTGCCTCACCAGGAGGGGAATTCAGGTCTTTACACAAGAGTGAAGCAAGGAGCTCTGCTATCTTTTTGTTATGACAAGTTAAATTTTAACCTCCCTCCTGCTCCTCTGCGTTCTCAGATGTCTCGATGGAGCCAGGCATCACTGTGTCACCTGAAATCCTTCTGGGATGCTTATGCCAAGTGGTTTTGGTGAACTGAAGGACAAGTGTGGCTTTTGGATCATCTTCACACCACTGTGAATAACACCTCCTGTGTTAAGTCATCTTATATTTCACACTGTATTTCTGAAACCTCAAAGTTTGGAAACTTTGAGTACAGAGCATATGAGGAGCTATCTATCCTCCCATCCCCAGCGGCTCTTCTGGTCACAAGCTAATGCAGCCCCTGAACTGCCAGCCACTGGCTGATGTTAGCATGCAAGTGCAGCAGTCGTAGCTGGAAATTGATATGTTCTTTGCTTCTCGGAGCACTCAAGACAATGACCTCATCAAGCTTTAGGAGGATGAACGAGGCATTGTGAAGAGAGACAGAGCTGTTTGTCCAAAATTGCATATTCGCTCCCGAAGGAAGCTCGGCAATGGTATTGATAACCCCGAAGTGGGGGAGAGCAGCAAACTAACCAGATGGAGAACTCCTGCAATGCAGAGACATTATGCTGATGTAAATCTCACCAATTCAGACTTATTTTGTTTGAGAAAAAATGATAGCTTGCCTTGCTAAACGTCAAAAGTGATCATAATGAGGGACGGTTTGTGTAGAGGCGCATGCAAATTCTCTGTGTAGGCGCACAGAGATAGTTTTCTAACGCAGATAAACCCCAAGAGAGCGAATGACTGGCCTAACTCTTCCATTTCACCTTCACGCCAGGTGCCTGATGAAACTTTATATTAAGGATTTAGTTCCTGATTATTTTGTAAAGCAGATGTATTGAAATTTCTGACATCATGTTTTGAACTAGGTTGCTCAGTTATTTGTCTGTTCTGACACCTCTTTTAATTATTTTTTTTTTGTTGTAATTTGGTGTCCATGGGTTGAATGTCATTGTCTTTGCACCAAGCTGCTGGTATTTGCATTTGAATCGCTTTCCTGGGTCTGTCCAAACTTTAATTTTCAATTTCACAATTCTTTTGCAGTTAGAGATAGTCAAATGAATAAAAGATGAAAAAATTGCTGGCTCTGTTTTTTACCCTTATGAATACTGCATTTCTGCAAACTTTCAGGAGAAAGGTTAGCTGTGTTTGTGCACCTTTATTTGTACTCATCAAATAACTCGAGAGTCCAGAAATGACAGGACAAGGCAGAAGGTAATGGCCAATACTGAGGACAGCTGGGAGTACATAAGATAGATTACAAATTTCGGGGCAAAGATCGCTCTCTTGTCTGCATATCTGCCCATTGTGCTGAAGCTGGGGTGCTGTGCTGCATAAAAGTCTGAGTCAAACAGCCTCTGTTTCTCCAGGATGTTATAGAGGGTTTGAATCACACAAATCTTTTTTTTTTTTTTTTTTAAATTTTTTTTTATTCTGTAATGATGCTATCAAACTTGGAGGAGGAAAGCAAAGGGAAGATTTTGGTCATGCTGAGTACAAGCATGTGCTATGGACTGCTCCAGTCCTTGGAGCTTCATTCAGTAGCTGAATGCACAAAGTAGGTGTTTTAATAACCTATAGGAGATGTGTTTGTTTAATTAGAGAAAATGAGACTACTGGACATCTGGTAAGAAAGCCATGGTGAAAAAAAGAGGCTCTGTGCTACCTACCATCCGTACGTATGGTGTGTGTGCCCTGGCTTTGCCAGCTGCATAGGGCTGGGAATTTACAGGAAAGCAAGCTCCATGGATTAGTGAAAACTCAGCACAGCAGTCACTAATTTGGGCTGGTTAAGTAAGGGTGATGTAGTCTCAGTTGATCAGAGCGGCTGTTTGGCGGGTTAGCTTTGTTGATATGTCTCCCTAAATGCTTCCATTACTTCTGGTATTGTTTTCCTTCATTCCAAATCACTTGCCATTTGACTTCCTCAAGTGAATGTGTGCCTTGATCAAATACCTTCCTACCTGAGCCCATCTTTTGCAGAAACTGGGGTTATCGATGTACCTGGTAGAGTCTTATTCTTTTAAGGTAAGGTTCTTAGAGGCTGTGTCTTCTCTCACCCTTTTGTTCTGCTGAGGCGATGCTTGGCAATTCACAGCAGCCCCTGCTCATTTAACGGGGTAGCATGACTGTGAATATCTAATAGCAGCAGCTTCCGCCAGAGTGACACTGGGGTTAATACCACCTCTTCCTTTTTCTTTTTCTTCATTTCATTTACATAGGCCAGATCTGTTGACTGGAAGAAAGCACAGGAATGAACAGAGAGAGACGGCGTACCCTGACTTGGATTTTTTAAAAAGTTTTTAGATCCTCAGGTTTTGGTTTTTGCCATTGCTATTTGTTGTTGCTATTTTTTTATCTTTAAAATTGATTTAGTATCAGTAAATGTTGTTTATATCCCCAAAGGATTATCTTTTTATCGGCTCTGGACTTTTTGAAAGGTGTGCTTGTGTGCAATATAGATGGAATATATTCTCTTTATGTTGTATTTATCCACAGCATGTGCCGCTGGCTCCTTTTGCTGGGCACCGGCATCACCCAGGACCCTTCCCGCAGGATGGCTTCCCAGCCTAGGCACAGGCACCAGCTTGTTGCTCCTGGGGGAGCATGTCACTTAAACACAACAATTTCTTCCCTTTTCACCTCTCCATTTACCTTATCCTTGAGAATTTGAGAGAACCCAATCCACCTCAAATGGTACTTGCATTTTTGGTTTTCATTTTTGGGATTTTTATTTTCCCCAGGAACAGGATGAATGCCCTTTGTGCTGCGAATAGTTTTCTGTCTGAAATGAAAGCAGGCTCATTTTCCACAGGACCTAAAATCATTTCCCCGCTAGTTTTAATTAAGCAGTGTTTGCACTTGAAATCAGGACTGTTTATACAAAATTAATGTTTTCAAATGTGATTAAAAAGCAAATAGTTGAATGTAATCTCTGCAAACTAATGAAAAAGAGGAAAGTGGAATGGTTTAAACCAGCTTTGTTTACACCCCACAGTTACTTTGTATGCATATTCACTGCTGGGTACACTTTTCCAAATCTAATTGCTCTTTTTCATCTGAAGCAGCTGATGATCAGATTTACATGTTCAGCTTAACGAAACAAAATGTTTTATAAAAAAAAATGCTCAGCCCAACCTTATTTTTTTTAGCTTTCTGTCCTTCCAAGTGTGAGCCTGGGGTCAAGAAGCAACAAGGCAGGGGTTGTGTTTGCAGTAACAGTTTGTGAGAACCCGCTTTCTCATCATGATATGGTCTCGCTGTCTGTTTTAGGGACAGATAAATGATTCCCACTTTTACCAAAATGCAGCCAGCTGCACGCGTCTCCAGCCCAAGTGAAGCCGACGCGCGGTAGTTGTTTACTGCGTTCATGTTACGAGGCCCTGCAAAGAAACTGTGCTCATTATCTTAGTCCTTTTTTTATTCTTTTTATTTTTTTTTTCTTTCCTGGAACAGATAGAATAACAGTTTGGCCTCTTGCAGGGTGAAAACCAGAGACATGCTGATCTCCTGCAGTTTACGTTTTTGTCTGGCTGGGGAGCAGCAGAGAAGGGTTTCCAGGGCTCGAGTGTTTGATGCATTCCTCTTCCCTCTGGGTTTTCAGCTCAGGAGAGCCTTTTGACGAAGCGCTTCCAGCATCCCAAGCCCCAAATCTGCGAGTGGGCTTTTGGTGCTCTGGCAGACAGAGGCAATGAGCTCAGTGGCTCAGTTAGATTTGGGGTGGGATACAGTGTCACGTAATTGCACGTATATTATCTTTGATTTATTTATTAGTGTGTGTGGTGTGCTCTGTCCTTGGGAATGAGGGCGGTTGTTTGTGGAGGACAATTGGCTTGCCAGTACTTGAGCAATATTGGTCACACCAGGGTTTGTCTTGCCCAGAGATCATTTTCATGGTAATCTGCGTGAAAGGAGCTGCTTAATTCTCTCTCTTTGAAATCAATCTGCACTTGATGCCTTTTATTGGAAAAAGCAGAGCAGCCAGTGGTGGGAAGAGGGTATGGTTGCAGTGCTAGTATGAAGAGGATGAACTTTTTCAGGAATTGGCAGATACTTCTGTTTTCTCAAACTGAAGAAAACAGAAGAGGCCCCTGCAAGATGCTGCAGGTTCCTTGGCAATTATTGCAATAACAGTGACCATCCGGGAGCCTCAATGTTTCATAACAATAAATAATTAACTCCAGCAAATTAACTCAAATTCTCATTCATCACAACAGCAGGGAAGAAAAGCGTTACTGAATAATCCTGAAATCAAATTTTTCAGCATCCTCCTTGCAGGGACACTTTCTGAACTTATTTGCAGCTTTATATTAAACACAAAAAGGCCTTAGTTTCCAAGCACTGAAGGAAAAGTTGTTTGCTTCTCTTGCTCATCCAGGGGTTTGTGTGCCAGTGCCTCAGGTCATCACTCACTCCTCTTGTCACCTCACTGAGAAATCTTTTTCTCAACGAGAAAACCCAGCCTGGTTTTTTATGTCCTTGTGAAAGGTCTACCACCTACCTACAGTATGGCTCTGCTTATTTATTAAAATAACTACTTCAGATTTACAAGTGGGATGGCTTTGTTTATTCTATTATGACATTCTGTGTTTGGAAAATGTCAAAGTAAGAAAACATTCTTCTTGCAGTGGTGGTGGTGCCATCTGGAAAGTGCTAGCATCCCTGATCTGGAGAGGCATCCAAAGTGCAACAGACAGTCAAATGTGACTTCAGCCACATCCTTTTCACAAGCAAAACAGGGGAGAAGAGGAGAAATACCATTAAACTTTTGGGTTATATGAGTTTTATATATATTTTATGTGAGTATATATATGTGGGTTATATATTATAACTTTGGGGATATATGGCTTATATATGTTTTTAATATATTTTTAAGCGAATATATATATATGGATTATATATTGTAACTGTAACTATATGCACCAGCAGGATCACTCTTAGGATGCAAACGCTGACCACTGAAAAAAGATGATGTGGCACTGGGGTTGCAAGGATCAGGTTGTCTTAGCTGACAGAAGACCCTCTTTATGCAAACACATCTACAGAGTTGCAACCACGAGTACTTTTGTAATGATTCGCTTTTTGCCTTTCAGTTTTCTATGAACTGTTGGTTTCCTATTGTATTTTCTCTGCATTGTTGTCATCTCTGTGCCCCCACATTTGCCTTTCCTTGCTCTCTCGCCGTAGAGGGCTGCTAGGAAAGCCCCTTTTTGTTAGCAGCTGTCCCACAGAAGACACTTGGGATGGGAGAAGGGTGTACATCAAACCCTAAAGTTGCCGTCAGTTCCACAGCACCTAGGGTAGCAGCTGAAATAGGGTTTTTTCAGTGTCTGTGGTATTTTTGGTCTTTTTTTGTTGTTGTTTTTTTAGTAGTCAGGTCTGTTACTCATGTCTGTTCTTCATTCAGCAGTAACCTGGGAGTGCTGGGGTGTTGCCTTGACCATGGCAACATCCAAATGAAGCCTGCACGGTTAGGAAGTCTCAAATTGGAGGTGATGAAAAGATAACCAAAAAAGCAAATCTTTATAGAGACACTTTTTTTTTCGAAAATTCTGGAAGGGTTTACAGAAAAATTATCAACAGGCAGGATCAGGTTGGGGGGCAAAGAAAACTTGAGAAAAGGGTGTGCAGGAAAGATTAACTTTGCCGACAAAGGAGAGGGCAGCGACAGGGAGATGTCTTTTGGGTTGGCAGTGCTTAACTTGGACGGCTGCTCTGCAATTCCTGCGACCTCCGGATTAAGCAGCCCGAGTGCCTGCAAACTGACATTTCCCAGTGCCTTGAAACTTGTTTGAACAAGCAAGAAGTATTTATTACGGGATTGATCTGTGAACACTCAGGCAGGAAGGGGTCTGCACTGGTTGCACATTTTCAATCAAAAAAACCCAAAACACGAGGGGGAGGACCTGGTGAGAAGCAGGCTGCTCCCGCACTCCTCCTGCACATTGCAGCTGGATTCCACAGCCCCGGCGAAATTTTTGCAGCATGGCTTCTTATTACCCTCCTATTAATCTGTATAATAAATTTCTACCAGGTAAAATAATATTGGAAGAAAAAATGAGTCAGCTCTTCTATTAAAAAAAAAAAATCACAGGGCTTGATCTACTTATTGCTTGAAGAAATGATAGAGGAATTTGAAATACACTAAATAATTGTGGCAGTCAAGGTTATGATTGTGACTGGATTGCACCAAATGGAGGTTTTAATTTTTTTTCATGTCTACTTACCTCTGAGTATTAAATTGTGCAAGAATGATGAGGTTTGCAAGTAGTGTTTTACTTTGGAATTTCCTTCGTGGGTTTTTTCTGTCTTGGAGGTCTGTTAATCTTCTTTCTTTCTTTATTTCTTTCTTTCTTTCTTTTTTTTTCTCTTTTTTTTTTTTTTTTTTTCCCCAGTGTGGGCTAAGCTTTGAATGCAGGGCCTGGAAATTGTGTGTGCTTTCTGACCCAGGAGCAAGGCAGCCATAGAGAAGAGGATGGCACCATTGTACAGTGTTGGTTTTTTTCCCCCCCCCTCCTTCTGTGTAAGGAGCATTATGTTGTGCTGTCAAAATAGAAGATCACCTTTGTAGTTGGTGGAGTTGTTTACTTTCGGTGCATGTAGCACTTCCAGGAAAAAAATATAGAATCATAGAATGGTCTGGGTTGGAAAGGACCTTAAAGATCATCAAGTTCCAACCCCCGCACCATGTGCAGGGACACCCTCCACCAAACCAGGTTGCTCAAAATTTACAATTTTCATTTTTTTCCCCCTGCTGCTGTGTACTAGGACATCCATGAAATGCATGTTTCTGAGTGTCATCTTCTGGAGTAAGCTAATCTGTAGTTACAAGGTAATACAAGGCTTCTACAATCTTACTTTGGGGGGAAAAGGGATCCTGCCCCAGGGTTTATGCTTGTATCTTCATGCGTGACAGTGGCTTCTTTTTTGTGGCTGCATACGTTTACAGCCTGTGTTAGCGTAAGAGTGATTACAAAGGGCGCTTAATGAGTCTATGCCTGTTTGTAATGGTCTTGACAATAAAAATTTATTTCGTATTACAAAAAAGGGGGGGTTGCTGCTAATATAGTAAAGGAAGAAACCATCACCGTATTTTTATTTGCTGTAATACCTGTGAGAATAAGACTGATATTTTGAGAGATGATCACCTTTTCCAAATTAAGACATGACCCACTTTACCGTCTTGCCATGATGTAGGGTTCCCAAACCGTGGGGGATGGATGTGACACCTCTAGACAAAAGATGCTCGGGCTGCAAGTAGAGAGGTTAAGAAAGCAAAGGGTAAAAGGACAGAGCATTTCTGTTCCCTTCCACTTCCTCCAGGCCCTGGATGGAGAGATTTGCAGTGACAAGCCTGGCTAGTTCATCCAGTAAGCATGTACTGCCATTAGGAGAAATTTTAGCCTTGATTACTGCATGGCTCGGAGAACTTGCCTGGTTTTGGTGAGCTGGGGGGTTAGACAAGACACTCAAGACAGGATAGGAAAGGTTTAATCGTCTCAAAAGCAGTAGAGGGTTTTGCTCTTCCTCACCCTCTTCCTCCGTCCACAAAGCAAGGTTTTGTCACCTCAAGGTCTGCAAAATAGGAGCCTTGGTGAGTTCAAGTGGTCTGGAGGTCTGAGGACCTCAAGGGATTTTGGGGATGTGCAAGAGGCAGATGAGCATCTGCAAGATCTCGTACTGCTCCCAAGGCAGGACAGACCTGGTTGTTCAGGGGTGTTTGAGTTGTCTGTAGAGGGGGGAATCAAAAGTGTTTTGATTTTATGCCGTAATGGTGTTGCAGGGTGCTTGGTAGTGGCTCTGGGGTAAGTGTTGCACCTCACCTTAAGGGTATGGCATGTGTCTGTGCATCTATGAGGGCAAGATTGGGCTTTCCGAGGCACGAATAATTAATATTTTGTCCCATGCGTGAATCAGCACAGCCCCTTTGCTATTCAGTTCATTGTCAGTGGTAATGTCTGGTTTGGGGTTTTTCTGGTTAGGGCTCAGGACAGGCACCCTACTTCCAGTTTTAGCTCCATTATTAACCTCGTCTTTCTAATTGTTAAAATTATTGAGTTCTTACTAGACTTTAGGAACTCAACTTCATTTTTTATTGATCTGACTTCATCAAAGCCAGGCCTGGATTCGCAGAGGATACATTAAATGTCAAACTCGAGGTTGTTCAGGAGCGAGCCTGTCTTTGCAGCCTGTTTGGATGCTCTGTTCAGCCTGCTCTAAATCTATTCCCGTTTGTATAAATATTTGATAATGCCACAGAGGAGGGAGACAGACCTCCCCTTCCACCCACTAAAATCCTCTGCCTCGCTAATATGTGTCACCTTCGACTGGTTACCGTTGCTGTTGATCCCTGTTGGTTTTTCTGGTATTTACAAGCTGAGCCTGGGCAGAGTGACCTTCAGCTGTGGCCCAGTCCTGTCCGTGCACAGTCAGCATCACGAATGTATGACTTCCCTTATACTTTGCTTTCTGCTTGCATTGAAAATAAGTCTGTAATTTTGATTTTCTTTTTCAAGTGTGTTGCTTTCGGTGATAAACTGCCGGTTTAGAAAAAACCCCAAACCTTAATCATTATCTTGAAATATTCACAGAATCACAGAATGTCAGAGATTGTAAGGGACCTCGAAAGATCATCTAGTCCAATCCCCCTGCTGGAGCAGGAACACCTAGATCAGATCACACAGGAACGCATCCAGGTGGGCTTTGAATGTCTCCAGAGAAGGAGACTCCACACCCTCTCTGGGCAGCCTGTTCCCGTGCTCTGTCACCCTCACCATGAAGAAGTTTTTTCTCATATTCAAGTGGAAAAAGCTTAACTCCAGATCAATGCGTGTATGTTTTCCTTTGTGCAGTTAACAGTTTTAGCGCTAAGTGAGGTCAAGAATGACTTTTGGAGCCCGTTGAAATAAGGAGTAGGGTTTCTTATAAGGTCAGGCAGTGGTGCTTGATGCTATACTTCACACAACGCTTCATTAGAAGAGGGTCAAAGAAAACTTCAGGAACAAAAGTCTCATTTTTATGCTCGATGTCCTCTTTTCGAAATAAAATATACTGTAAGTACATGCTGAAACACATAACCACTTTTTTCTAAATGTTTTTCCTGTTTAGGTCTCATTTCCAGCTAAATATGTTTATTCCAAGACATTAAGTATTCCCCAAGTGACTCTTGTTCTTAAAGTACACTTAAGCAAAGGTCAGTTTAGCCCCTCACAGCACCATTTTAAGGGATAACATGACCATGCATTTTTCAGCTTGTCTTCTAAAATAAATTTTGAAGCTTCTCCATGCAGATCATCGGCCTAACATGTGAAAATATGCCCCAAGGTTTTCTGAGGATTCTGACTAATGCGCTTTTACTGAAACAGAGAGAAATTTTTGGCTGGGGCCACAGCTGATATAAATCAGCATAACTTCATTGGCTCCAGCAGAGCCTCTCGAATTTATACCAGTTGAGGATTCAGGCTATATGGAGAAAATTATTTCACTGAATTGACTAGTTTGTCAAAAAGATTAACCTGAAACATTTCTACTGTTTCAGAGCTAACATATGTTCATGGCAATGAATAGAGTTTCATTCATCAGGATGTGAGTAATGAGGGTTGCCAGCTTTTAACAGGAATCAGTATTTTTTTGTTACAGATCTGATATAGTTTAAGTTTGCTGAGATATTTTATACACGCGTTTTGGTAGCTGAAAACACTTAAGAGTAATTCTTTCAATTGTAGCTTTCCTCTTTGAATTTATGGGAGATTTAACTTGAGCATTTTTATTTATAGCACTGCAGAATAAATAAAAACAAGGTAATATATTTGAAACCCAGTGGACCTACAGAATTGTGGAGGGAGCAGTGTGAATACCAGTAACCCAGTGATGTTGCAGTAGTGTTTGCAGAGGTGCATAGTGCAGATCTAGGTGCCCTTTTAAAACATTCCGTTTTAAATAAATGCCATGATGAACAATTTAGCAGTAATGCTGTTGTGCCAAGTCTTCCAGAAGATGCATTGCCCTGAGTCTGAAAGTCTTTGAACCAAAAACGATGTTGGTATGTCCATGTAAAAGAGTATCTGAGAAGAGAATGTGAATATCATTGAAACAAAAAAATATTGCAGTATAAGAAACACATAATTTGAGTTAAACAAACAACTTCAGTTCCTCAATTTCCTTTTCAGTTTTGAGGGCCATTTTTTTTCCCTGTAATGTTTAATGTTCCTGGATAGTTTTCATTCAATAGCAAGTGGAGGGAGAATCAATTTTCCTTCATTTATGTACCAGTAGTTCTTTGTTCATATGATGATTTCATGTGCTTTTTGCCATGCCATATGTACTGATGGAAGTCAACAGTACGTGTACTTTTTTTAGCAGTATAAAAAAGCTTTGAAGAGATCTCGGCTGTATCTCAGCCCATGTAAAGGAGTAGTTTAAATTTACCTTGAATGTACAGGTTAGAAATGGATCTTTTCTGTCTGTAATTGAATTCTTCTGGGTCTATCTCCATTTACGAGCTGAAATAGAGCATTGTTATTTCTGTTAGCATGCATCCGTCCAGGCTCGATGCTGCCTTTGTCAATGCAGTAAGTGGGAGGATAATGGAGACACAGTTTGTGAAATGTCACCCTAGTGTAAACACACTGTTTTGATCCTTACGCAGAAGTACAGTACATGTGTCTTCTTCAGGCAGAGGGGTGGCAGTTGTATACTTCTCGGAGTCAAAATTATTCAGTGAGAACAGTATTTTCAATCCAGGGGAGTCCAAAACATATGGCAGTATTTTCTCTGATCTGTAGGCAGGTCTGGTTTATCTTTAATTGACCTGCCTGTCCTTCTGAATGGGATGCTCTTGACTTCTGACCCATCGCCAAGCGTTTAATAATCGATTGCTTCTTTTGTTGTCTTCTTAAATCTTGGCCCATTTTACTTCCTTCCTTATTCCTGTTTTAAACTTTTGAAATCGCCAGGCCGCTTCAGTCCAGTTGTGAGCTCAGAGTTTGCCAACACGTTAAGTGAGGCTGCTCTAGTTGGTTTATGTAGACACTCACATCATGAAGGGAAGGGCTTCTGGATGTTTTTTTTTTTTACCTATAGGCAAACAAAACACAGGTGAAATGCAGAGTGGTCTCAACCTCTGCTGAGAGCTGTAAAACATTTGGCATTTTACAAGCAAAGACCTTAATCGAAAAGCTGAGCTGATACAGTTTCACTGCATAATAAAATTGGAGAGCACAGAGGATGAACCATCAGAAGTTTGAGATTCACGTCCCAGAAAAGACTCCAGACAGATTTCAGAACTGGAGTTTTGATTTGTTAAAGATTGTGTGAGGCTCTGGGACTTGTCCCTGCTTTAGATGTTTAATATTCCTCTCAATACTCTGCTAATTAAACTGGTAAAGTGCCTGTTTCAAGGCTACTTTTCTTCAGAAGGTCTAAACAAAAGTCACCATCTGCTACTAAATTACAGTAGAAAGCCAAGCCTCCCTCTAGTCTGGATTCCTCTCTGAGCCTTGATGTCATTCTGGTAATTGCTGACATTGCCTGAGCTTGTGTGTAAATTTTATCTCACCAGAATTTCAGCCAAATTTGTCCAAAATCCTTTGTGATTACAAATTGGGAAGGTGGTTGAGGGGAAACTGTTGGAGTTTCATCTGCCAGTGTGCTTACCAGCGGGGTCACAGGGTGCTTTTACGTAAGGAATTCAGTTTTAAAACATAAGTAGAGTAATAAACTGTTTATTTGGGAACAGGACTTCTTGGTACAGCTACATCCAAGCATTTGTGATGGAGTTATTATCAGTTCTGTGAAGCTCCTCTGCAGTGCACGGACAAGGGCATTTTATTTCGATTTTGGGGATGTTAATCTGCTTAGTCTCTGCTTGTGAATATGGGCCTCCCGGCACATTGAAACCCATCTCGCCTTGTATATTTACATTATTTTTCAACATTTCTTTTTTTCCACTGACCTTCCCAGAGCTGCTTTGAATGAAAAGTCAATCATCTCCCTCTCAGCAAGAAAATTAAATTATTGTTTGCCTTAACTGGCAGAGGTTCCTAGCTGGCACTGAAAGACTGCTTGACTCCATTACCCGCTGTATGTGTATTATTTTTGCTGCTTCTATGCTGGAAAGCAACTGTGTAGCTGTCATCTAGTTCTACTCCTGCACGCTTTTGTGAACTGCTGTGCCAGCTGCCAAAACCTGACTGTTAATTTTGATTGAATACTATTTACTTGGCATCCGAATTGATACAGAAATAGGGCAGTGATGGCAGCCTGAAAGCACAGGAACAATTTCCAAGGAGAGGTGTCTGTAGCAGCCAGCTGGGTGAAAGGAAAGCTTTGTCCAGCGAGCAGTCTTCCGAAGGTTAAACAACAGATTTTACAAAATTAAAAAAAATTTTTTTGGATGAATCTTTGAACTGTTTTCTGAGCAAAACCCAACACCCAATTCCAGAAGCTGTCATAGCTGCATATTCATAGATAACACAGCAGAGCAACAGTTGTGAGCAGTCTTCTGTTTTAGGAGAGAAAAAGAAATAATTGCATATGAGGCAGCTGTGTGCTACATGCTTAATATCACTCTGAATGCTGTCGGATGAATGTGGAAGGTGTGTTGTGTGTGATAAATATGGCACATGCTTTGCTCTCTCAGGATGTTTATTAGCGCTGGAGAAAGGGTAGAGACAATCCGTGGGAATCTTTGAGCCATCCCTGTCTTGGGTGTGAATGCTGCTGTTTCACAGGATCTAGGAGAGGAAATAAACAGGAGTTTGGGGGGTAAGGATGAAGAGTGTTGCTGAGCTCGGTGCACAGAAGAAAATCCACAGTAATATATAATTTTTCTTTTTCCTAGCTTTAGCTTCTGCATAGATAGTTCCTGTTCTGAGTTTTGTTATATGTCACTTGACAGAACTAGGAGTGATTCAGAGTAACTGCTGAGTTTACACTGAATTAAGCTTCAGATCAACAATAAAAGATCATGTTTTTTTATTTTTCCTCTATGAGATGGCTGTTGTGCAAAACTATAGCCTAAGAAAAGGCTGTGACTTCTAATATCTCCAGTTCTGGAAAAGGGAAAAAGAAAAACATCTTATCTCGTCTCCGCAAATGGACTAATTAGTTGAACGCAAAATGAGGATTAGCCAAGTAGAAGTGAGGTAAGCTGCTGCTATTCACTTCCAACCTCTGCTCCCTGGGCTCTTGTTCCAGGCACGACTTGAAGCACTGATGATTGCAGGGGCTGTGGACTCTTCATCCTAGGAGTTTTCCAGGGTGTGGCTGCACAAAGCCAACCAAAGAGAGGTTGGACCAGGGACCAGTCAAGGTCCATCACAAGACGTTGTTGATTCTGTGACAGTGGTTATTTCTGTAGTACATCTGGTATCTGTGCCCCGTGGAGAGGGGGACTCTCATAAACCTTCCAGTGAGACTTCATGGGTTTTTTTGTGTGTATGGCCCATCTAGAAATCCATGTTTATATCTTCTTGATAGTTTTTCATTCTCAAAAGCTTTAAAAAAAATTATGTGTTATTTTATATTTCTCCTTAGAGTGAAGGAGACTAGGAGAGTGCTGTCTAATTTGGGTAATTCTTAGGAACAGAAATGGTCTTGCAGCGGAATTGTTTTTATTAAATTATCCTGGGAGACATTCTAAGAGGCTTTTCCCAAGAGACCCACCAACCAACCATCTCAATTTTTCTGTTAATGTCAGTTCAGATTGGGAACATGGTTGGTGTTCCTCCTGTGCAGTGTGACGTGTTTGTTATCAAGTTCCAGGCTATCTTGCCCTGCGAGGGACAGGGAAATGTCTGTCTTCCAAAACTAGTATTTTTATAGAATTGGCAGTGTACTTTGCAAAGCTGTTCCCAAGAGAAGAAGATATTAATCCTTGAGAAGAGCAAGCCCTTGTCAAGCATCACCTCTTGTGAAAAGGAGGAGAGTTTTGAAGACGTGAACAATTTTCGGGGGTAGGCTGATGTGGAGGGAGGTAGGCAAAAGCCCTGGACTGCTGTCCTGGGAAATACCTGGGAGATGAAGGTCTGCATTTTCTGCTTCCTGCCCAAAATATTGCAGAGAAGGTCTCCTTCACAAGCTAGGTACAGTGATCCAGTGAGGACTGGGTTAAGGCTGGGTACCACACTGGGGATACTGGGTAACACCACGAAAAGTAAATGGGGATGTATTACATTTCAAGGTTTCCTGGGAATGTATTCACGTGATAGAGGAAAAAATTACTTTTAGCAGGGTGGGAGTTTTTTCCACATCTCATCTGTTGACATTTCGTCTAAAGTTTGGGTACTGCTAATATCAGCTCTTCCCTATGGGAAAAAATTGAAAGAAAACATAGGCCTGTTACATAAGAGAGAAAAATAAAGCACCCTTCAGAACAACCTCCTTTATTTTTTACTTAACATTTTTAGATAATGGTTTTTATAAATGATTAGTGAGTACAAATCTACAGAAAATAGGCATTCTGAAGCCTCACAAATGTAACTTACTGCAGAATGTTCTACTAATTCAACATAGTAGTTTTTATGCCAGAAATCAAATATTCTACAGGAGTTTTGTCCCTGAACTGGATTTACTGAGCACAATGTAGGAAAAAAAGCTCTAACCCAAGCATTATCTCACCCTCAGAAAAAAAAAACAAAACCCAAAACCTTCTATTCTGACTCGGTGCCTCCAAGGACCCCTTGCTTCAGTTCATTTTTAAGGTCATTGCTATTATTTCATTTGCATTCACAGTCAGAAATGCCATAAATTGTTTGATCAAAGCCTTTCTTCTTTTTCAGTCTTTCCACTCATTTCATGTAATCTCAATTTGGTATTTTTAGCAAGCGTGCCTGGCCTGCTGGGTCTTGCACTAAAATCATCTCACTGTGGAAGTTTATAGAGATTCAGGGTCTCAAAAAACCTGAACAAAGATTCATCCAGTGCCCCTAGAGAAACAAGTAGAATTTTGTGTCTGGCATGTCCCTATTTACCCAAAAGTTATGAATTTCAATGCTAATTTTATGTTGGTCTTGGAGAAAAGCATTTATGAATGTTTCTTGTTGATCTTCCTGTAAGCATTAATTTTGCAGAAAAATGTGTGTTTTTGTGCAAACCTCAGAGACTAGGATTTAAAAATAATTACTTTAATAAATTGCTTTGCTGAACACTGCCTGAAATATTAAAAAAAAAAAAAGTTAGGAAAAAACTTCTCAGAGATATGCAGTTCGAACATAATTGCTAATAGAAAAGATCCCCTTTCTTCCGCTTGTTTTGTAGCCAAAAAGCCTCATCCTGAGACAAATCGATCACCAGCAACTCCAGTCTAGAAAATAATAGAAAAGCAATTTTACAGAAACAAAAAGGAGAAAAAAGTTACATGGCATTGCTACCAGCCAACAGAAACAGAAAATAATAGATACCAAAGAGAATCAAACCCTTCCTTTGCAGAAAGGTATCATTACCAGAAATACATGCTGAATTCAAATTGAACTTCTCAGGTTTCTTGCTTATGCAAAAAAGGAATGGCTGTAGAGCTGGGTTACAAACCCCACGGATTGTAAGAGATTTAGGCACTTCTGGTGTTGCTTTTCTCTCTGTATATCTGAAAAGTGCGCCTTTGATGTTGTGATTGGGAAGGAATGGTTCATTCTCTCTTTTTTGGTGATGCAAGACTTTTCTCCAGTGGGAGCTGACTGAATGTGGGTATTGCTTTTCCCTCGTCATCTCTCTCTGCTAAATTCTTTTATTACTTGTTATTCCTAGTGGACAGAAAATCACCTCTGATTTTCTTTTCACTGATAATAAAGGCATGTCTGCATATTCCAGGAGTGTCAGGAATGGAAAAGATGCACACCAGAAGCTGATACCCAAATCCAGTATAATTATGAATTAAAGACAATCTTCTGCTAAGGAAGCAAATCACTCCGAGCCCGAGATTTCTGAAAATGCCCATAGCTTCAACATTCATGATATCAGACTTGTTTTACAACTTGTAAATGGTGCTGGGTTACCTTAGGCTGTCCTTGCATCATGCGGTACCATAGCAAATATGATGGATCTGATTGCTAGAATTTCAATTCTTGTTTCTAGATTGAAGTCTAAAAGTAGCGTTATTTAAACACGGTTTCAAGGTGGGTGTCTCAGGATCTGATATTATAGAGAAATTTTTCCTGGCTTGTCCAAGGGGAGAATAGTTTGTCTGCAGCGTGAATCAAGAAAAATTTTAGAAGACATCTCTATGAAAAGGGGATTTTAAAATTTGATCCACTGGAAGTTTCTAAGTGTGCAGCTATTTAAAGTGATAGAATAGGCTGAATAAAAACTTCTGCTCACAAATTTCCTGGCTTAAAAGAAGTGTAGCTTTTGCAGACTGTTCTGTAGACAATATTTGAGTCTTGATTTCACTCTTAATTTTTTATCTTTTTGGAAGAAAGGGTGAAATTTATTGTACTTGTGCCTTCACATTTCTCTTGTTCAATTCTTTTGTTCTTAAAGTTATTTGGTAGGCTGTGTATTTCTAAATCTTTTCTAAATCTTGCCTTCCTTCTTATATTACATATGCAAGACTTCTCAGTTTAGAAGGAGGACTGTGGAATATACTTACCAAAAGGAAAATAAACCCAAACTGAAAATCCTTGTATCCTGTTTAGCTCCAGATTATACTTTTAAACTATGTTAGAAAATTTTAAGGTCTGTATCCAAGCTAAACACAGCAGTTACTCTAGGAAACGACTGCTATATGGTGAATAATACACACATCCTGGGGTCACCTGGAGGACTATCCTCTGGTTTGCTGCTGTGGAGGAAAAGTAATGACAGACAGATGTTTCCCACAAAGTACTTTTATATCTGGTTCAAAAGCTAAATTTACATCGTTGCTTCTAGTTCCTTGAACCAACAAAAATGTGTTTTATATTGGTGCCAAAACTGGTTTCAAAGGCGCCAGTCAGCTCAACTCGCAGAAATCGGATCACATATTGTTCATTGCCTTTGGCACTGACCTATAGACTTGCCATAATATTTTTGATCGTGATGAAAGGATTTTCAATATTTTTGATATAATCCACTCATAACCTCCCCTTTATGGGTGTATGAAATGGTATTTTTTTTTTCAAATAAATGTGCTTAGTGGGTTTTTTTTGTTCACCAGAGGTACAGATGATATTGTCAGGCTTTCTCAAACTTGAGCTAAGGGTATGAATAGAGAAAACTTGCTTGTTTGTAAAGTCCCTGTGTCTTGTGCTGTAGAAGCAGAGAAGAAATGTTATCACTAATTAAAATCCCAATTCAGTACTTAAGCAGCACCATCAGTGGAAAGTCTTCCACGTGGGATTAACTTGCTGGGAGAAGATACAAGAGATATAAACTAGCTGTTTTCGTAGCAATGATTTTGAAGCTGCTAATTCAATCTTAAAACTTCAGTGCAAAATCAATTATGAAGAAAAGAAACAGGCACTGAGCAAGCAAAACATTATTACTTTAAAGCTATTTTATTATGTATTGATCGCGCAAAGCCTCTACCGTCATCATTTTGTTCCTGATACCCTGTTCAGATGAATATGGAGAAATCCAGGATGATTCCTTCAGCCTAATCACTCTGCTCTTGTCGACAAGCTGAAATTTGCTAGATTAAATCAAGTATCATAGCTAGTACTACAATGTGATTAAAGTACATGACTTTCAATTGAGTATTGTTGTATATTGTGGTATTTCCCCTCATTTGTCTAAATAACCAAAGCACCGTTAGACCTTTATGTAGCTCTTATGTTGTCAGATAAACAATCATCTCCTTTGCAAACAATACAGAATTTTGGGCTATGGGCAGGGCAGTATGTTATGTTGTCGTCTCTCGGCACAGCCTGCAGCTTCTCTTCATCACCTGTGATGGAGAAAATGCAACCCTGTGTTTATACCGATGGTGATGGTGTGGCTGTGGCCTTTGTGGCACATATTTTAAGGAGAAGACCAAAGCCTGTTGTTGGTGCCTCTTGAGCCACTAAGGAGCTTAAAATTGCTGTTCCCCTAAACCTGGGGGAAGGAAGGCTCAACAGAAGAGCTGTAATTTGCATCCCATGCCTGGATGTCTTCTGTTAATTTGCTTTCATTCTCCTGAATGTCCCCCTGACTCTCTGTTTTGACAGTGAGGAAGATTTAACCAAGTATAACTATATTTCTTTTGAAGCCTATCAGAGGATAGGGGAATTGATAATTCAGGCAGGAGGTTGTATAAGTCTTTAACTGTTGCGTGGAAGTCTTCAAGTAAAGGAGAAGTGTTTCGGCATGTTATTTTCAGATCTTAGCTTTGAGACAGCCCACTTGTGTTTTGGATTTGGCTTTTATTTCCCTGTAAATCTCTAATAAACAACAACTTTACTAAGAAACTTAAATCTGTGTAACACAGGCTCAGGTTTTCATAAATGTCTATTGATCTTTTAGATGTCTGAAAAGGGAATTGATTATCAAAAGCGCCATAGAAATCCTTTGAATACTAGATGTTTTTAAAAAGTCTTGTCTTCTCTTGGGCGTTTTCAGAAGGTGACATATTGAAAGTCAGATGTTAATTTGGAAAGTCTTGGCTGTGTCATGGCAGAAGCAGAACATGGTTAAGCCAGTCCACTGGGATAGCAGAGCACCTTGGGACTTGCATGTTTTTTTCTGATGCTTGATGGTTTTGAAGGCTTTTGGTATTTTATTCTGAATTCCAATACAATCACTCTCTTCTAGCTTTTTTTTTTTTTTTTTCATGCTGTACTGAAATGTCTTGTTGGTTTAATAAATTGCCTAAGCCCAAAAGAAAACCCTGTTTGGATATTTATGTTATCATTTCTCTATGCTTGAGCAATCACTTGCTTCAGTCCAAAAATATGTGGTAATTGGCAAATATACTGAGAAATGTTATAGAAAAACAGTGTGCATTTATTTGTGTGATAGATATGAATGTTTTCTAGTTTGCTGGTTCATCAGCATGTGCTTATGTTGGTAGGAAATGATATCCTCTCATCTTACTAAAATAATTAAATACAGTTTGCAAAAGGAAATTCTGGTTAAGTCTATACTATGTACCTATTGACGTTTTTAACATGCCTTGCTGGTTTTAAGAATGGTGCATTGAAAGTAAACAGGCAGAAATATAATCTCTTTAGTGTCTTTCGCATTACATGTAGGTAATTTAAAGAGTTGGAAAATCTGGTTTGCATTAGAAGGAAAAGAAATACCGATTTATTGAATCATTTTTTGTTTGCAAGTTATGAAATAGCTTATTTGTTCAATCAAATACCAAGAGGCATCTGCACTCCTGATAACCCAAGATGTTAACTCTGCTCAGACATTATTTTTGCTTATGGTAAGAAGAATAGAAGTTTGACAGGGAAATAAAGTGCTTTAATGAAGTATTCATCACTTCTCCCCATTTTTCATCATTAAAACATACATTTCAATTTTGAAATGGACCTGAAAAGTCATGAAATCCACCATGCAGAACAGATGGTTTTCACTGCAGATGGAAAAAAACTCAAGCTGTTTCTGAACAGCAGTCTACATATTTTAAGCAATTAAATGCCTTTCTGGAGGGATAACAGGTCAATTTCTTATTTTTTCAGATGGCAGAGGTTAGCTGCCCATAATGATTAACTTCAAATTTTGTTTTTTAAACCAACTAAACGAAGTTCATATTTAAAATACTATGTTTGATTAAACACAAGGTATACCTTTTTGGTAGAGTTTGGGGTAGGTAAGAAGACTGTCTGGTGTTTTCTGTGGTTTTATCAATACCTTCTGCTTTCTGAATGGAGAGGCACTTTTTTTTTTTTTTTTTTTTTTAAATCCTTTTCCTACAACCATAGCAATTGAATTTCAATATGGGATTTGTAGCTCTAATGTTCCTGTCTGCCTCCAGCCATTTGTTTTGAGCTGACTGGGCTGTGAATGTGCGTGATGCCTTCTCACCCTATAGGGTGGATTTGTCTGGAATTCCTTCCTGATGCCTGACCTGTCGATCTGAAAAGAGTTTTCTGTTTGGCAGCTGGTGGCAACAGGCAGCTCTGCCTGGTCTTCCCCACCTGTTTTGGATATAATTTTGGTTGTTTGGTCACCTGAAGCTTTCTCCGAACTAGTGAGGACTTCTTGAGACTCCTGTTCTTTTGTTGGCCACACTCATAGTTGAGTTTGCTGTCCAAGACCCCCATTTCTCTGGATGAGATTCTGCTGGTTTCCTGCTGCTGCTTCTGGAGACAGGAGGACTGTTTGTGATTGCTCACTGTTTCTGTAAGACTGGGTTTAATGAGTATGTCGTTTATTTGTTGTGATGCTCATTGCAGTTGCATTTACCATATGGTTGTATTTATCAGGAACATGACCTGTAGGAGATGGTGCATATATATATGTATCTCTATATATATTGCTTTTCTTTTTATCTGTCTCTTATGACAAAGCATTGGAGGGTCATTAATGAGATTTCATGAGACGAAATTCAGCCAGGCAGATTGTAGAAAATGGGTGGCCTGATCTGTCTCATCTGGACTGATGAATGGGTCTGAGAGCTGGAGGCATGAAGGGATCTTAATCTTACTGCTCGTGCTTGGGGTCTGGCCTTCTGGGAAGGCTCGTTCAGGCAGGACCGATCCATGCTACAGGTTGTAGCAAGTCTGAAGTTTGCAATGTCAACATCTGCATAGCTCTCAAGGCAAGGACTGCTTACACAAAGATCATTATTCATTGAATTGTAGCCTTTTGTTAGAAATGTAGCCGGTGTCAACCGTTTGTTTTGTTGCAGATGGGAGCTTTTAGAAGTGGAGATTCCCTTTTTTTTTTCCATGCTTGCCGTGATACAATGCGCATGACGGGAAACACTTTGCGTTGCATTTTATTCTCCAAGAGAATCCTTTCAGGGGCATTCCTCAAGTTTTCTGTGAGGCTTTAGAGCTTCCTAGTAACATGCCTAGGATCTGTTGAGGAATTATTTTTCTCTTAAATTTGTGAGATCTCGGGGCATACTTGCTCGTGCTCTTGCCACACTGCAATGCTAGACAATACTGACGTGTCAGCGTTGACTTTCCCGAAACCACATCACCATTACCAAGATGGGATTTGGCCTGAGATGGTTTTATGCAAGACGAAATCCTTTCTGTTTTGTGAGAGCTACGGATCAGCTTCTAGCTTAGAAAGGTTTAAGCGGTGGATGCTGCAGCCAGAGTGATTTAAGAGGTTCCAACTCTGGTTATTTTTGAATTGAAAATCTACAGAGGCACTTTATATTCCATGTTCATCAGCTCCTGGGAGATTAAATATGTTTTTGTAGTGTTTCAGACAGTGTGACCCCACTGGATTGTAAAATCCGGCTAGGGTGCAATATTTAACACAGCCATGCCTTCATTGTGGGCCAAGCACACTTTCCGATTTATAAATACTGGTGTTTTGTTCTCCCATTGTTTCTGCAATATCAGCTGTGCTCCAGCCATGTTTGGGGAGCAGACCTGTAGTGGTAGCTAATAAAGAAAGTTGACTTGACATCTAACTCTCTCAATAGACCTGAGGCAGCTGTCTGTGAAATCTGGAGACATGCTTCATTTGCATTTTTAGGCAAGGCTGGCATCTATTTAACCTCTTAAAGCCAACTTTTCAAATGGTTTATTAGACTCTAGCAGCACTCCTGTCTGACAGGCTCGAAATCCAAGAGACTTCAAAGGATTTTTGCACAGCTCTGCCACCTCCTCCTGCAGTGATGCCTCCCGGGCACCGTTTCACTCATGAAAGACCACAGCAGGGTGAGGACTGGGCGTTTTGAAGGAGGCTGCTCCTCGTACTGCCCTTTTTGCTCCTCAAGAACCAAAACTTTACCATTGCTGCTTTTAGGACGGAGGTTTTAGGGGCAGGAGGAGAGATTTGGTAATGTTGTTCGGAGGAGATGCGTGAAGGCTGCCGGATTTGGGACAAAAGGGCTGTTTTTGCTTTGGACTTTATAGTTGGTGATGATCTACCATTTGATTAACAAAAACTACAGGTGGAGATTTGGGTATCCATGCTCCGAGTAGGATAAGTCAGTGCTGTCATCACTGTCTTCTCTCCTCACCACTTGCTTGCCAAGACAGGAAAAGTTAATCTGATCTGTAATGGAGGAGGGAATTTTTGTCAAACATAGAACTTTTCCATTTAAAACATAGAATCATAGAATCATAG
>NW_010111655.1:0-1779 GCF_000699245.1 Pterocles gutturalis
TATTTTAAAATATTTTATGACACACAGTGGACTATTTTATTGATTTATTTATTGCTTTCACATTTTGGTGACATCTCATACAGACATCAGTAAGAAGCGTGTCTGTACAATCATACCAAATGGTTTACTGTATTTTTTTTAAATACTCCTAAGTGCAGAATCAAATATTAAACATGTAGCTAAAATCAAAATAATATTTCTATTTGTCATAGAGCTGACCTTTTTTTAATAGATAGTATAGGTAGGATTCAACCCCACTTGCTATAACAAAAGTGACTTTAATTTATGTATCTGATTCTAGAGAAGAATCTGGCTCTATATATAAACAACTGTCCACTTCAACCTGCATTATGTCCCACCATAATGTTCACAGAATTTCATAAGGTGATCTGGTTTAGTTGCAGTTATTTCTACTCTTTTCTTGCCTTGCTGTCACAAAGACTTTGTCCTCTCAGTGAAAAAAAAAAAAAAAAGGGGAAAAAAAAAAAAGGAAAAAAGAAGCAAAGCCAAAGTCTTTATCTCAAGTGATTATCATCACCAAAACAGCTCAGGTGTATCTCATCAGAGATGCCACCATTTGGACTACTAATTTCCCGAGAATTTTTGTTTGCAATGAACCAAATAGCACTTGGATGAAGAAATACGGTCCACTAAAAATATTAGTGTTTCTATCTAATTAAGTAATTTCAAATTAAGTAATTTCAAAGCCGAGTACAAAATCATCAATTAATTCAACATCCAAGTTTAAATTTTCAAAAGCACCTAAATATTATCTACCTTAGTAGCCCAAATATATTTTCAAATTAAATGAGAAGCTTAAATGTCATTGACTGCCAGTGAGATTGAGGGTCCAGAATGCAGATTTTGGTCCTTAAAAATGCAGTATTATGGAAAAGCCAACTACGTAACCACACACATTTTTAAAAATCAAACACCTTTAAGAATCCAGCTACTAGTAAAAAAAATCTCCTTTTGAAATGTGAGAAAAATGAACTGAGACCAAGTTGGTAACCAAGCTGTCTGAAGAAATTAGGTGCCAGTTTTTCTCCTCTATGGCAGTAAACAGAGGGTACCTTCTGTTTTGGAGTGCTTTCCTTCTGCATGAAGGACACAAGTATACTCTTTGCTGTATAATAATATGAGGAAAGAAATGAAGCTATTTCTGTACCTATTCTCCTGAATAAATGTTAGGTCAGGTTTCTAAAGATAGGCACTAAATCCAAGTCAGCTTTGCCAGTCTTTGATTTCAACAAGAGTGCATTACCTGGACACCCTCTTTAATCCAGTCTTAACAGCAGCAGCTGGGCCATGGGAAAACCATGTCTGAATCCATGTGAACTTACTGTTAGAAGAGGTGGAAGGAATAGTAGGAGATTTTTAAACTATTTAGGAAGAAAACAGGTGAAATTGAACTTTGAGCTGAGTTCTCCCTGCAGATAATGTCACTAAGCAGTTTATTCAACTGGAATTACCACTCTTGAATCACAAAATCCTGATTTTTCAGAGAAAGGAGACCTTATTTCAGGTAAAATGGTTAGGTATCTCCTTTCTATCCTACACTTTCTAGAGGAAAGCTTTGTGTAGACCTATCAGAGTATCAGACGTGTGCCTTTTCAAGCCAGCGGACCTACCTGCAATAATGTCTTAATGACTAGAAAGAGGGAAGGGGAGAAAGCAGAAGCAACAGCTACTTCTACAGATTCCCTTGACAGGGATTTTCTAACTTTATCATCTAAATGTCAGCTAGTTCCCTGGGCTCCTTTATAGCTAAAGGAGGGA
>NW_010111655.1:1800-9419 GCF_000699245.1 Pterocles gutturalis
ATCTCATCCTGAAGTAGATACCTAAGACAGGTTCAATGAATCACTCTCTCATTTCTTTCTTTTCCCATGGCTATGAAGGGAATGTGACAAGTCTCTTTCAGATACCTGACTTTGGTAAGATGAATCCTACCCTACTGTCATTTTTCACTCCACTCTGAAACTTCACTTTTGGATTTTCTTCACCTTTGTGGTCTTTGGGTTTTGGTTCCCTTTTTGCCACTGCTGCCAAGCTTCGTGATGCCCTGACCTGACCCCGCTCACTGTCCCAAGCCAATCCCACTGGGAGATCCTCTTTGCTGTGAACAATCTTTGGATCAGACCTTAAGGGAAAAGTAGTACAAGGGCAAAGGTGCTCATCAAGATTATTACAGAACAGCAAATCAGTTTACTCCAGTCTCTGCAGGAAAAGTTCTCCCTTGAGTCTTTAAGACAAGGCCAACATATTGATTAGCCCGCGCCAGTCCAGAAGGTTAGCAGCTTTTTGACCTCATATCTTGTGCTGTCATACATAACTTGATAAACCATACCAAAATTGCTCCGTATGGTGGTTGTTCACCTCTGAACAGTAGAAAGGCTCCATCATGAGACAAGTTAGTTTTACCCTACTGAGAGTTTTGTCAATAGAATAGTCCCTGTCCTTTACAGCAGATACAGTTGTTTCAGGACAGTTCATCTAGCTTAAATATCTGTCTCCAACAGTGTCCCATAGAACCCTTTGAAGACAAAAATACAGAGCATGAGTAGAGTGATTTTTCCATGCTACACCTCCCAGTGAACCAGAAGAGTTTTTGCAACTTCCCCTGCAGGAGCTCATATTCAGGCCCTGTCCTCCATCAGTTCATCATAAAGGGAATTATTAACCCATGTATTAATCTATTTATCCTAGTGTAAATGTGGATAACAGGTGTGATGGATTCCATATGTTTTGTTCAACATTTGCTGCTTAATTTATTTTAATACAGCACACCTCTAGAGAATGAGTGCGTCAAGGAGAGGAGACTGCAGGGTGAAAGAACACGAAAGAAGAAAGCACAAGGAAGAAAAGATAAGGAGGAGGAGAAGCAGAAGGAGGAAGAAGAGGAAGAGGAGAAAAGAAGAAGGAGAAAAGGAGAAAAGGAGAACAAGACAAGACCAAGAAGGAACAACAACAAGAGAATGAATGCTCAGGAAGAGAAGCCTACATCACAGCAGAAAGACTCAGAGTGAGTCTATGTTAGGGTGTCGGTTTAGGCAGGAGTGTGCCTTTGAAGAAAATCTTTCAGTTGGTGAAAGTTGAGTTGGTGTGCTTTGGTTTGCATCATGGAGTGGTCTCTGAGCATATTAACTAGATTATTTTTGGATAAAAATAAATTGGAAGATTCCCTCCAAGACTTCAAATCCCCACCTCAAAGCAGTATTCAATCTACAGGCTGGCACCAGACTCAGTTTGAAGTATCTATGCATAGTATCGGCAACAGTGGGTCCTCAGCAACAACTGCTCTGCTCCACAAATACAGCTAGTGGCTCCCACTACTTGCCTATGAAGATGTAGCCTGAAAAATTCCCCAGTGGAGCAGAGGCTGGCACAACCAACCCTCAAAGGTGACAGGGTGACCAGAAAGGATGGTAGAGACTGCAACCCGCTATGCCTCTGAGTTGACTGAAACTGTGCTTGGAAGCCAGGACCTGCCTTCAGCACTGCACTGGGCAATGGGAGATTTTTTTCATCAGATATTTTTTCTACTCTGTTTCACCTAGTCACTTTATTTTATTTTTTAAAAAAATCAATTAATCTACTTCTAGTCTCAAAAAAACTGTCTTTTTTAGTTTAAAAGCCCTTTTGGCCTTCAGGGAAGGTCACTATACAGAAAAATCCTCAGAATTCTCACCAGTTTCAGATCCCATTACAAAAAACTATAAAGGGACTTTTAAATAATGGATCATACAGAGCAATACTGATAATATTTATGACTGCAATCCTAAGCATCTAGGAGCTGAAGCCCTCCTTTTTATCAGCGAAATGTGAGTTAAATCCATGCTTACGCTTTGTCCGAGGATTTTTGCTAGTCTTCCCTCAGGACACTGGGATGATGCTTACCACAGCCATACACGATTGGCGTTCCTGATACAGAGCCCACAAATGCTGCATCATGGTTTACAATGCAGAGAAGCTGTCCAGGCCACAAGTAATCAAACAGACGTATGATAAAATGCCCATTTGACCTTCCCAGAAACATTTTTATTAAACAGATGCTGAAGTAATATCAATTGCCTTTTGCTTTTTATTTCCTGAAATGTTAAAATCTTGATCGGAAGGAATCAGGTATATATGAACTACAGTGAAACAAGATCTTATGTTTCAAAGATAGAAATATTCATATCTGATTGTAATCCATCTCCCGGCTTACAGACCAAGGCCTTCAGGGAGCAGGACAAATCCACATCATCTTTCTAAACGCCAATTTTGTGTTTTGACCTCTGTCTTAGATATCAGCTAAAAATCCCACATAACCACATAACTCCCTAACAATTCCATTAACACAGATGCTGAAAAGAATAATTTTGTTGAGTGAAAGTCATCATTAACTTAGGCAAACATAAATTTTTTTTTCCACATCTACCTTTCCCAGCTAAAGCAGAGCTTAGGGAACACATTGCCAGTGACTTTTGCAAATGTTTATTGTTCATTGTTGCTTTGCGTTAATTTTACTTTGTTTGATCAAATAAAGCAATTTTTGGTAAGTGATATGTCCATTTATAAGGCACTTTCAGATGTAAGGATGAAAAGGACTAGCTAAAAATGCTATCATCATTCAAAAAATGCAAAGGATTCACATAATGTGAATCTTTTTGTTTGAGAGGAACAGAAAGTCTACACCGGGGCTACAGGACATAGCTTTAAATATGAGGGTAAAGTTGTTACTGAAAATCTCAACACAAATCTAATTAAATCATTGACACTGAGAAATTACACACCTATATTTTGAAAATAGCCCATGCAGTCTCTTTTTCAGTAATGCTAAAGTTGGAGAAATCCTACTGGAATCAGGTTCCAGCATCGTAGAATTATAGAATGGTTTCGGTTAGAAGGGATGTTAAAGATTATCCCATGGGCAGGGACACCTCCCACTAGCCCAGTGGAGAAGCGGATGACCATAAAAGCCTCTTGGTACCACCAGGCACAGCGAGATTAAGCATTCCTCCCGCCTATGTCCCACTGGGAAAGCTGGAAAGCTGCACGTGCATTACTGACATGGTGGTTTTGACCTACTTCACTCCTATCAGCACATGATGCCATAGTTAATATGACTCTAAATTCGGAGGCATGTTCATACAGCGCCGATAAAAAAGTGAATTTCAAGTGCTTTCACACAGATGGCAATGCGGTGTGAAACGCTATTCCATTTTCCCACACTTAAATAAGAAAGTATAAATGTCAAATAAACTGAAGATTTTACCTCTGAGTAAAAAGAAAAATGCAAAAAAAAAAAAGTTAGAAACCACCGCCTAGGTGGAGCTCAGCAACCCCCATTTTGTCGCTTGTTATACAACCCTGTTTATTGCAGGCCAGTGGGTTGATTCACTGGGAAGTGTCACTCCAAAACACTAGAATTTGCAATCTCTTACTGCCATCTTATGCCATTTTTTGTCATTGCATGACCCATGCCATAGTAAAAACTGAAATGTTTTCTCACAGATAGCATTTCCTTCCATAAGTGTTTGTCATCCTATCAACTGATTGTCACCTGGCCCTCGTTTCTGCACCTCCAATACTGCAAGAAAATATTGAACATTGAATTTTCTTTGAAGTTGATGAGAACTGAGAAATCTCAGCACCTCTGAGGATTGTGATCAAAAGGGTAATAACAAGCTCTTCCCTTTCAAAACTGTTTCTTCAGTTGTTCATTGCTTTTCAAACTTCTGGCTTGGTTCTCATTTGCACTGACTGACTACACGGTTCCCCCTCCAGCACTGCACAGGGACTACAAAGTAGTGAAGAAAGGCCTGTGGTTTCCTTTCTGTAAAAAAGATGCCTACAAATGGTGAAAACAGATTCACAGTGTGCGTTATACATGCAAAAATGATTTCCAAAAATTGTTGATTTAAACAGCATTAAATAACAGAACACCACTTAAAGGGAGGCAAAAGAAAAAACAGCGGTCTATAATAAGCTTTACTTTTTAAAAAAGTGGGTTTTTTCTCTCAAAAACTATTCTAAATGTGTCTTGGATTCAGCTGAGACAGGGTTAACTTTCTTCATACAACAAAATGATATTTTGGACTTCTATGGGTGTCTCCTTTCTTGAATTCCACATTGAAATTCCAGTTACAGATAAAGGAACACTGCTGGATGCCCTAGCAGCAAAGCACAAAAATTCAACCTAAACTCTAAGAGTTAAAGTGGGTTTTCCCCTTTTCTGGTCCCATCAACTCTAACAAATTTTCCACCAGCCATTTCCCCAGCAGTATCTGTGAAAAACACTCAATTTTAGTTCTGCTCTAGCCATTGATGATTAGGATTTAGTAAAGAAAGTATCTTGTGGCTGAGATATGAGAGCAAATACATTCATTTCTCTGCCCTTCTCCTCTCCCACTCAGTTGTGGTTTTGTTCTTGCTGTTGCTGTGCTGATGGAAACTAAAATAGAGCTCAGCTTCTCAAAACAGCCGATGTAAACAAACCTTCCAATTCACAGCAAATTCTGCAATCACATTTTATGCCCCATAAACTCAATTTTTGTAAAATGCATTGACTTCAACAATTCCCAGCTATTGTAATCCCAAAGTACAATGTTGCAAGACAACTGCCATTTGTATTGATTTTTCAATATGTGCTGCACTAACTCCTTTTAAACACACTTCAGTGAGCGCTCTCAGTGACAATGCAATCAAATGAGAGCTGCAAAGTATTTCATTGTTTGGCTTTCCCTAACACTGGAGCAATTCCTGTATCTCACTCTTAATACATTCACAGAAGAATCAACTAATGAACTAGGACTCTACCACCTAAAAGCAAAATTATCTTCTTCTGCGCTCAGTTTCCCGAGAGATATCAATGTCAAGTAGTATTACCCAAAAAAAGGACAAACTGATGTGACGTTCTCCACTCTTAGACCTCATTTGGCCGTTGTCACATCCCTCTGCTCTGTGGCATACTCCAGTGTGGGGAAACCTAAACAGTTACAAGTCAACACATTCTGCTTCCTTGCAGAGAAAGAGTCCAGAATCTAACCTTGAAAACTCCCTCACAACAGGCCCTGCGCAAAAGTCTGTCCCTACGTTTCCTATAAGTCCCCTTTAAATACTGGAAGCTGCTCTAAGGTCTCCCTGGAGCCTTCTCTTCTCCAGGCTGAACAACTCCAACTCTCTCAGCCTGGTATGACATATACGATATATTTTTATGTGTTATGGGGACAGAGATTATTCAGAGGGGAATTCAACTCCAAGTTAGGTCCACAGACATTTTCATACAGAGACCTACAATAAAATAACTTCCAGCTTAATTTCAGTAGCCTGAACCAAATATGACGCATTTGTAAGGCTGAGGAGTATTCTACACATCCCTAGGTATGCGTAAAATGCCTATGGAAATTTTAGGTTAAAAAAAAGTTTCATAGTACAAAGAATAATAAAGAAGTCTCTCTATTGCACTTTAAAAAATACAATGTATTGTTTGAAAAAAAGAAAAAAAAAAAAAAAAGAAAGAAAAAACCCACCCAAGTATTTTCTATGCATCTTGCAAGGCTTTTGAACTGATCCTGATTATTTGTTATTTTATGAACATGTTTAAAGATGTTAGTCCTTCGGGGTTACTAGCTACAATGCCAGTCTGCTCCACTTCACAGCTACTTCACAACTACTTAAACGTTTCTCTACCAATCCTCTTCTTCTTAATTATTTTTACACTTAATAGCAATATTGCAAATCTCCAGATTCATAGTCCAAGGATGCTCACAAGCATCCTCCTGAGATACAGCTCTCAGATAACAGACCGCTATTGCCATCACACCACCTGCTTTGACAGCTCTTCTTCTCTCATCCCCTTTTCTGGCATTTGCTGTGCACTGTCCTGCTGTCTCTGCAGGTCTTACCTGTTCCCTTTTCTCTCCCTGGCGCCTAGCCATTTTTGATTAGAGAGCCTCCAGAGCTTTTCCAAAGCATTTTTATGGGCAATTTTTCCTGTGAACATTTTCTCTTGGCTGAACTTTGAACTGTTATTTGGCTTTTCTCCTGCTGTATCACTTCTATTTCCACTAAACCAGTTGCTGTTGCAATTGCAGTAGCTATTCTAGAACTATCTATCTCAGACATTATTGCAAAATTCTTGAGTGTCCGAGCAGAATGGACTCAGGAATGTAAAGACACCTTAGACACCCTTTGACAACAGAAACATCACCTCGTCACTTGTGTCCTGGAGGGTGGTACTTTGGGCAGGTGCTCAGGATGGGAGCAGAGAGCTTACAGGAGAAAAGCTTTTGGTGCAGATACCTAACTTCCCTTTTTTGTTTAGAAAGCACACTGATGACCACAGACTCTCAACTGATTTCAGTAGCAACTGTATCAAGTTCTTTACAGTTTTACAGAAAGGGCCAGCAATGATGTTACAATGTCTTTTTGTACCCTGTGCTTTCATCTCACCTCATCAACAGCCAGCTACAGTCCGAGAACAGAGAACAATTTCATTGCTCATGTTCTATGCTAATGCTGACTTAGAAAATCAGAGTAAAGAAATTTCCACTTTTATTAACTGGACCAATTTAAAACTAGAAAAAGTCAGATCACATCTTAGCCCAGCCCAAGTGAGTGGTTTTGTACAGTTACCTCTAAAATCACTTTATCTTGTCAAATCACTGTTTAAGAGGAAGCCTGCAAGGAAGAGAAATGATGGATGTCTTTTCTGAATCTGTGAGATGCTGAGCTGTTTAAAGGAAGGCAAAAATGTGACAAATCCATTCTTACAGCAGCAATACTGCCACTTCGCGTACACAGGCTGCAAATTCTACTCATAGCAGAGTGTCTGACACTCAACAAGGGATGTCTAGAGCAGAGACTCACTGACTCAACCTCCTGAGCTACAGGAATTGTTAACAGCCCTTGGGAGTTCTGTAGGCAGGCTCAGAGTGAGAAGCCTAGAGGCATTCCTCTTTTTCTATAAACCTCTGCTTTAAAAGGGATAACCTTTGTTTTGCCTTAAAACTCTCACCAGCTTCACCTCCTGTGAGCCCTAGTCTATTCTCCTCAAGCCTCAGCAAGTCTGACAGTCATCCTCATTAGTCCATGGAGGGGAACAAAGCCTCCGGAGGACACACGTTTCCTTAAAATAGAAATCATCTAAGTTCTACATTGGCTCCAGCTTATCCACTAAATTTTGACCTTGGAAATGAAAGACCAGCAAAGGCAGGGCTACTAATTTTGTTCTCTCTTTGTTCCATGCATGCTTCTTCTTAAAAGATAAAAAAATGCTCACATAAAACTTTGTGCTCTTTTGGGATTTAGTTAAGAACTCGGTAATTTAGGAGAACTCTGACAAATTCATCATAAATTTTGTAGAAGAATTTTCTATGTTCTCAGATCTAACCTTCTCAATTTTGAGTCTGATATGTTTTGGAAAAAGTAACAAGTCTTGCTTAGAGTGAATATT
>NW_010111655.1:9450-12809 GCF_000699245.1 Pterocles gutturalis
CAGAATGATTGTCAACACCATGTAAGAAATGGGTGACCAACCAACTTTACATAAAAACACCGTAAGGATTAGCCAAGTAATGCATAGACAGGACGTGGGCCACCATTCATTAAATGTTTTACAGCACAGCAAGTCAGCATCTGAGGACACATGACAGAAAGACATCTGTCAACATGGATACAGTAAATTATCCTTTCACAAAAAACCGTTTGGCAACAGCTTTAATGGATATTTCCTCGTCACACACATTCCAAACCTCAAAAATCTTAGCTCACTAGATAAACCCAGCTCCACTACGAAAAGTCATAAGTAAAGCAGACAGAAATAGATCCAAACATAAACCCATCTGTTTCTTAAGGAAAAAAAAAAAACAAATCCCACACACAATTTAGCACCTTCTCCATCCCTTCATATTCTGTCGTTTTCAATTTTGTAATTCAACTATAAGTTAGCAGAATGATATTCACAATTAAATTAGCTTTTCCAACTCTGAAACAACAGTTTAATCCATCATCTTCAAAAGTGCCTCCCACTCAAACTGTAAGTCAGAAAAAGCTTATTATCCATAGATTTGGCTTTATATTCAAATTCTGAGTGACAGACTCTCAATATACTTAAACTGGAGCTTTGCAAAGTAAAGAGTGCAAAGTAAAAATGGGGCTATAGTTATTAAATTATCCCTAGTGTATGATGTTCTTATAGTGCATGGTAACTACTCAGTAATGCCTGACCCTGTTTCACATAAAAGTATTTTTCCATAGATTAATTTGCATCTAAGTTAATTTTATAACTGGCCTTGGAAAAACGTCTTCTAGAATTCATCCAATTAAGCTCCTCAATTACTACACCTTTTTGTAATATTTCTATAAGACATCCTGTGTTCCCAGAAAGTTCAACATCACACAGCATTGACTTATGAAGTGCATAACACCTGGGAGATTTCATTGCACATCTGCCTATATGCGTGTAACTTCTCCAACAGATTTTGTCTGATACAGGCTGTCTTTCATAAAAAGGCAAATCACTTTTAATCAACAGTTAAATCAGAATAGTCTTGAACACACAAAACCAACCAGGAAAGTACACAATTTGTCTTCATTACATCATCCAACACTTCTCTAAAAGCTTTATTGATGATTTCTTGATAAGCAGCATTCAATATTTAGAGTGTGTCTATTGACACTGTTACATGTTTAAGCAAATCCTCTACAAACATCTCGGATAAACAAAAAAAAAAAAAGTACTGCTGTGACAGACTACTTTCAAAAGCATTTTAACTCCTTGTTTAACAAAAAAAAATTTCTGAGGAATATACATTTATAATTTCATCTGTACTCTTTTTCTTTCTATATTTATTTCTTAAAGTCAGCAGTGCCCAGAATTTATTCATGTAAGCTCTTGAATTGATTTATGTTAAGTGACTAGGCACTAATATTTCTGGCTTCTGTTACAAGCTTCTTCTTTGATCAAAGTCAGTTACACTCAAAATTTCAGGTGTCTCTAGTTTTGGTTATTCATGCTGAGAAATACGGAGTGTCATCTCCAGAGTTAATGAATGCCTAACAAGTTCAATCCTTTTCATTTGAAGCTTTAAGTGTTCAGCAAATCTGGAGAGAAAACCTGTTCAAAGGCAGAAGACTCAAAAAGTCATGAGGTGTGCAAAAGTCATTGATACCTCTTAAGACAGATGCGATATTAATGATGGGAGAGGAAGCGGGCACAGAATCTCCCTAATGAGGGGACATGAAGCACACACCGCACCAAGGAGATTAATGAGGGGAAAAAGACAGGGCTTCGATTCCCTTAATATTTCTCTTTCCTGCCACCTCCAATGAATCTGCCTCTGACTTGTAAAGTCAAGTCGTGATGTCTTTACATGTCATGTTTTTATCTAGAAAAGACTACAGCAATATTTATCTGTATGATGCTACGCACACTTTGCAACATCTGCGATGCGAATTCTGAGAGGTGCAAGACGTTGTATAAACGTACAGTATCATCAGCTTCCTTCCTCTGCCAGATTCCAGTTAATCAAAACACTATGTACCACAAATGTGAACAGTAACAACACATCGAGAGTCCTCCCCAAAAATTCGCATACAAACGAGACAAACATACAGCGCTGGTCACTGAGCTCGTCATAGTCGCTCCAACAGGGCCGAGGGGCATCTCATTCAGTTCAGCAAGGGGAAATGCCAAACCCTGCATCTGGAGAGGAACACCCCCATGCACTGATGCACAGCAGGGCCTGACTGGCTGGAAAGCAGAAAATAACTTGGTTGGACAACAAGCTGAGCATGCACCCACATGGCAAAGGCAGCCAACAGCATCCGGGGCTGCATTAGGAGAAGCATTGCCAGCCAGCTGAGGGAGGTGATCCTTCCCCTTTGCTCAGCACTGGTGAGACATACCTGGAGTGCTGTGTTCTGTCCTGGGCTCCCCAGTACAAGACATGGACATACTGAAGAGTCCAGCAAAATGCCACGAAGATCATGAAGGGACTGAAGTGTGAGGAAGGGCTGAAAGAGCTGGGACTGTATGGCCTGGAGAAGTGAAAGCTCAGGAGGATGTTATCAATGTATAAACATGCCTGATGGGAGGGAAGTAAGACAAGGGAGACAGGTTCTTCTCAGTGGTGCCCAGCGACAGGACAGGGGACAGATTAAAACACATGAAACTCCATGTGAACATAACAAAACACTTTATTTTTGCTGGGAGTCTGGTCAAGCACTGGCATGGGTTGCCTAGAGCATTCTGGAGTGTCTGTCCTTTGAAACAGGGCCAGGCTGGATTATGCTTTGAGCAACCTGGGCTAGTGGAGGGTGTCCCTGCCCATGGCAGGGCGGTTGGAACTGGATGATTTCTAAGGTCCTTTCCAACCCAAACCATACTGTGATTCTATGATAAATATTCAAAACACAACTGGACATGGTCCTGAGCAACCTGCTCTGGCTGACCTGCTTGGGCAAGCGGCTGGACCCCCTCTCAAGAGGTCTCCTCCCACCTCAAGCATCTCGTGATTCTCTGAGGATCCCAACGGCACCCCTCCACCTTTCCTAAGGAGAGGACAGCATTAGCAAGACTCAGCCAGAAGATGTTAGCAAAGCCAAGCTATGTGCTGCAAGACCCCTGCACCGAGAACCAGCAGCATTGATGGTTTTTAATCGCCCCTGCCTAGGCCCTGCCACCAGCAGAGGACTTGCTGTGGCACAACAAAAGCCAGTCTTCCCTCTTCTCTAGCACTCCTTCTCACAGCCTCTCAGGTTGCTCCAGACCTTGATATGCTGGAAAAAAAAAACACGATAATAAGTCCAAATGGCAGCAACATGTCAGCTTTTCCTCAGAGGATGCACACCTAC
>NW_010111656.1:0-8530 GCF_000699245.1 Pterocles gutturalis
CCCCCATCCCAGCATGCAAATATATTTTCTGTGTTCCTTCTCCACATTTCACAGGGTTTTGCTTTGTTTATTACTGCATCTTATAGGTGCTATAATGTGGTGGACTTTTTTTAATATAATACTGGCAACCTAAACAAAGTCCTGAACAGCCTGTTAGGATCTCCTAGCTGGCCCTGCTTTAAGCAGGAGGTTTTGGTAGAGGCCTCCAGAAGTCCCTTCCACCCAGAGTTGTTCAGTGATTCTGTGATCTTCCAGTGAGAATGTACGTGTAACGTGATACTCTGATTTAATGCTTGGCTAGTCTGCGTAACAGGAATTGTACTGAGTCTTGCCTAAGCTTCATCTAGTTTAGTATCCTTTCTCCTGCAGTGGCTGAAAGTGGGTGTTTAGGAAATAGTGTAAGAACAGGCCAAACATAGTATTCCTTTGATAATTTTTTTCTTTGGTTTCCAATTATTTACCATGCCTTTTTATTTCTAATGGCAATTTAGGTACTTTTTATGTCTTAGGTCTTAATGTTTTGCCTTTTATTTTGTAGAGGAAGATGTGCTGTGGTTAGAAAATGTATAGCTAAATCCACAGGCCAAGAGTATGCAGCAAAATTTTTAAAGAAAAGAAGAAGAGGTCAAGACTGCAAAGCAGAGATTCTTCATGAAATTGCCGTACTTGAATTAATGAAATCTAATCCTCGCATAGTTAGTCTCCATGAAGTCTATGAAACAGCAAATGAAATAATCCTGGTGTTGGAATAGTAAGTATGCCTTCATTAGATGTTCCATGTTTGTAGTTACAAATCTGTAATATACTCAGGTTTTTGTATGAGTTGCCTGAACACCCAGAAAAATTACAATACTACGCTATAGACATTATGCTAATATTTAATTATAATATACTTTATAAGCTCTGAGGAACTTTTTTGGTATGATTTATTTTCATGCAAATGCAAGATATTGATTTCATGCAAATAAGTTGCTGTTCATTTCAGTCTTTGGTTTTGTAGGTGTGTTTTGCTACCTCCACAGCTGCTGTTATGCGTTATTCCACATTGTCTGACATAAAACAAAATACACCAAAACCTATAGTAGTTCTGTACTCAAAAATTTAAAAATGGGATTATTTTTTTTAACGAAAAGCTATCAAAAAATAAAGATTCTTCTTTCTTCTCTGCATAACTCAGTTTCATAGACAATTTCACTCAATTTTGAATTGAAATTTTTTTTGTGCCTTTAAATACTATCTCAGGAGGATAATTTTGATTAAAAATTGCCAGTTTAATTTGAGCAGATTATTTCTTCTGTTAGTTGGAGTTTTGTAAAAGAGCTCTGATCAGCTTCCAGGTCAGGCTAACCTAATAGAAAACCTGAGTACAAACTCTAAGGTGTAATTTTTCTTTTTTTTTTTTCTTCCTTTCATGTAAGCTGACCGCAGAGCATGTTCTTGAATCTCATAGAAAGTATGTAGTGCCTTGATTCATCTTAAATCATACCCCTCCCAAAAAAAACCTGTTACCAAGTACACAGATTTCAGAGAAGCTGAGGATATCAATGCTCTATGAACGTTAGTCACTGCTTGGTGCTTTTTGGTGACCGAACACTTGCAATTCATTTGCCAGTTCTGAGCTTCTAAATATAGTGGTTTTGTTATTTTTAAAGCATTTGGCTTTTGGAGCTGTTTCCTGCAAAATTCCCTTATCTGTTTAGGTATCCCTGTGGTTAGCTCTGAAAACAAGTCTAATTTGGGAATTTAATTTGAATTTGAATTATCTATCATATTTGCTGTATGTGTAAATTTTTGTTTTGAATGTAAGAAACAAAAATGCAGTTTGTAAAATTAATTTAGGAAGTCTCTATCTAACACTTAAGTTTCATGTACAAAGTATTTGAAGAGCTATTAATGGTGGTGTGCATACACCATGATAAACTCCTTCAAATTTTCCAAAGAACGTAGCTAGATAATCCTAAAAAAACCCCCCTTTTTTTTTTCTGGAACTAAATGATCCCATACATAGTATTTATTGTTCTGAGAAGGTTAAAATAATAAATAATTCAGAAGACCAAGTCCAGATGACCAGTTTTGAACTTCTTATTAAGAACAGTGCAAGTTCACATAAAAACCATACTGATTTTACTGCTTCTGTTTCAGCTCAGCTAACTCCATCTTGCTTATTAAAGCTCTGTAATGAAACAACTTCCTTATGCAGCATTGGTGTTAAAGGTCTACTTTGTAGTAGTGTTCAAAAATCTTGCAGTAAGTGTTCCTAATGGGATAAGCAGAGGGCTGATTGCACTTCTAAATTATGTCCTTCTGTAGCAGAATGCACTGATTTTTTTTTTTTGTTTGTTTCTAAGTAGCAGAATTCTGAAGCAGAGTTCTTTAAATTCTTACTCATAGTTCATAAGCACTTACTGTTTAGCTATGTTTTTCCTCCTGCATATGGTCTTTGCTGTTGTGGGATTGTATTGGTGGGGTTCTTTGGAAGATATTGTAGTAGGAATCGGTTTTTGTAAGTGCATGTTTTCTAAATAAAGGAGAGAAATGGATGCTAGTTCTTAATAAGGCTATCTTTGTAGAGGGAATTCCTAGACAAAAATACTTCTTCAAAAGCCCCACAACAGAGATTGTTACTGTTCTAATCTAAGGGCCAAAGGTAATTGAAGGAATCCAATTATTGAGAGAGAAATGTGTCAGCTGTAGTAATTGTCATATCTATCTAGTTTTGTTCATTGAAGAATTTAAGAAAGGCCCTGCAGAGTCAGATCAGTGGTCTGTCTGATGTGCTGCCATTTCCAGCAATGGCTGTAGGGAGATGCTCTTTAGAAAGAGCTAAGGAGCGTATGAGCCTGTCCACTTCTTACTGTCCATTGTCTTTGCACTGTCCCAGCAACCAGAGGCATTGTACTGAGGACACCTCTCTGCTGTTCCTTTCGGTGTCTGTTTATGGATCTGTAGTCTGTGAATCTGTTTGGTCATTTTTTGAACCTGGTGATACTGTCTGCTTCAGTGGTAATAAGTTCCAGATGTTCATTACCTACTGTGTGAAGAAATTCTTTTATTTATTTTAAAGTAATCAGGTTCATCAGGTGCCTCCTAGTTCCCATACTGGGGGATTGGGTGAATAACTGCTCTTTGTTTATCTCTAACCCAGCTTTAGTTATTGTAAGCCTTATTTGTAGACACCCCCACAAGCTTCTATCCAAACTGAAGGGTTGATGTCTCTTTGTTTTCTTCTTGTTAAGCAGCTGTCTGTCCTCTTATTTGCCCTTCTCTGTATCTTCGCTAATAATACATGCTTCTTGAAGATACAGAAAGCAGAACTACAAGGTTTTACACTGAGCATGATTTTGCTGCTTTTTGTTCCCAGTATCTTTCCTGATGATAGCCATGTATGTTGGCTTTTGTTTTGGCAGTTCTGCACTTTGGTCCAATTATTTCAAAGAACTGTCTACCAAAATTTCTGGAGGTGTACCTGCCAGTTCAAGGTTTGGCATTGTGTAGGATTCTGAGGTTATTTTTCTGAAGATGTCTTACATTTATGTATGTTACAGGTCATCTGGTGCTCTTTTACTCGCTTTCTCAGTTGGTACTGAACTTGCTTGTTAATGTCTTCGGTGAACTGGGGAGCCAAAACCAGGGTGCTGGATTCTAGCTGTGGTCTAGCAGTGCTGGGCAGTCACTTGCCTGAGCCGCCTGGCTCTGCTCCTCATATTACAGCCCAAGGTGCTGCTGACCTTCTTTGCTGCATTCAGCTCGCTGTCTGTGAGGACTCCCAAATCCTTTTCCACAAAGCTGTTCAGCTCTTTACCCATCTGGGTGTCCACCCATCCAGACCATAACGTAATAACTTGGATACAAGAATACTATGAGAGACAGTGTTCAAAACCTTTAGTTGAAGTATGTGACATCCAGTTCTCTTGCTCTCATCTGAATTTTGTCATAAAGGCATCTTGTCATTGCTGACATCTCACATAGCTCCAGCAGGTTAGTGACTGTGTTCATCCATGTTGTCCATTATCTAACATTTTTTTATTAACTCTAACCATTTTGCTAACGATGAAATTGAGGCTTACTGATCTGTAGTTTTGAGGTAGCCCTTAACACTTGAGAGAGAAACTTTAGGCAGTTAGAGCAGGCTGAATAATGATTTCAAATCCAGGACAAAAGGAAACAGCTGACACTGTGGCTAAGTGTAGAAGTATAACTAATAAACCATATGCAACACGGTTATTTCCATGCTTCCTTTATGCTGTACTGATAGTAGGGTTTTCTGTAAGTAAACAACAGGCTTTATGTGAGGAAGTCATCATATTTGAGATGCTGTGTGAAAACATGAATCTTGTCAGTCTCATTGTTAGTGTGGCAAAGGTGGATTTCAAAGTGACAGAGCTGAGTCCTTCTATTTCTGAATATTCTGTGTCTACTAGAGTTCTGGAAGATACTGCTCACTAACAGAGTAGGCAACTGTATATTTAATCATCATCAGCATGCTAGATTTTGTTCCTCATACCTCTCTGATAGAAATATCTGATTTTTAGTTTTCCATCAGAATGGCAGTACGTAGGGTGGCAATTATGCAGTTTCATCCCACTCCAGAAATATTCTTTAGCAACTCTAGCTGTTCATTATCACAGCCACATTACAGGGGAAAAAAAATTATTTTTACTCCCAAGTTCAGAAAATAGGAATTTTGCTGGACTTTCTTGCTTTGAATTATTTATGGAACTGGACTAACAGAAGAAGCTTTAGATTTGACTCAAAGAGAAGGGCTTCTTCTGTTAGGAAAGGATGATAGAACTCATCTTCCTGAAGGCATCTTCACACTCGCTTACAGGAACGCATTCTTGAGGGTATCAAAGTATTATGAGGCTTTCAGCCGCAAAGTTCTGTTTCACTGTCTTGGCTACTGTTGCCAGCTATGAGGGGAAAGAAAAAGCGTCATCACATTTTTCCCTTTTCTAAGCACTTATGTGTCTTGGCACAAGTGTGTGTTTAAGAAAATAAGTTAATATATCCCCGGCCTCTATAAATGGTTACAATACATAAAATTTTTCCTCACTTAAGGTTGAAAATTCAAATTTAATGTGTAAGTGTTCTTGAATGTGTTTCAGTGCTGCTGGAGGAGAAATATTTGACTTGTGTGTCCCAGATCTGGATGACAGAATTGGTGAAAGGGATATTATAAGACTTATAAGACAAATACTTGAAGGACTTTGCTGCTTGCATCAAAACAATATTGTTCATCTTGATTTAAAGGTGAGGCGGCAGCAGACTTTTAGTCTTTTAGTACTTTGTCTTCAATTTAATATTATGATAAACAAAGTAATTTGTTATATCTGTAACAAAGATGAGGAGAAAAAGGAGTGTAATTGAGATTAAATAATTTTTGAAAGTAAAATTTATCAGTAATGATTACATAATAGAAACTGAAATGTCATTTAATACATTGGGTTTTTTGCAGCTTATATTTTATTAATTGAGAATTGAAATCTTTTCTGTTTTAGCCTCAAAATATTTTGCTGAGCAGCGTCAATCCTCTTGGTGATGTAAAAATTGTAGATTTTGGTATGTCTCGAAAGCTTGAGAATTCTAGTGAACTGCGGCAGATCATGGGAACAACAGAGTATCTAGGTATGCAAGAGCTGGTTTTCAATTTCTGATGTATGGTTTTGAGAAAACAAACAGTTCATGTAATGTGTTTATCAATTTACCAGTCACTACTGGAGAACGAACAACAGGACAAGGCAACATGTTGTGAGCTGTTCTTTCTTTTAAGAGTAGTCAAATATTTCCACCAAAAAAATCCCAAATTATACCCGTAAGTGCACCTCTAATTTCATGCTAAAGTATTTGCTGTGATGCAGACTGTTAAATCAACAAGAAATTTTGGATGTCAAATTCTTTCGCTTAGAGTTGAAATACAACACATACAATGCACAAGGAAATGCTCTTTCAATTAGGAATGCCACTTAGTATGATGACTTAATGAGATTAAACTATTCCTCAGAAACTGACAGATTGCCATTAACACTTGGCCGTCTCTGAGGGGCAGGTTTCCTTAATGATCTGCCTCCACTTAAAATTAAGAGCACTTCAATCTGTGGTGAATAACTAGCCTACACTAGCAGCCATTGACCCTAAAATTGGCTTGGTCATCTGGCTTTGCAGTGTTAACATGCTGAAAGCTTTATGCATTCCCCTTAAACAGCTATATACTTGCAAACCTCTTAGAAGAATCTTTTATGTGCATGCATCTGATTAGAAAATATCTTTGGACTTGGATAGAATAGACTTTAGGCCATATAGTGCCATTTCAGTGTGAATCAGCTGAGCATTGGTGTGTCTAATCAAACGGAAATAACTTTTTTCCTACCCTTGTGCCTTGGAAATAATTAATTTGTTTATTGAAACTGCATGCTTGGTCTCATAATAATGGTTGGAAAAAAACTGCCAAAAATGTAGTGTATGATTCAAGGCCACTTGAATAATGTATATGTTAGAGTTTTTCTTCTCCCCATCTCTTTCTCTAGCTCCAGAAATCTTAAACTACGATCCTATTACCACAGCTACAGATATGTGGTAGGTTGCATATGTTAATTCATTTTATTAAGGTAGACGTGACCACTTAACAATCTAGGGGCCAGATCCAGACTCTGATGCACTTTTATCTGTCTTCAGCGGGTGGGCTGACCAAAAAAGGGAGAGCTGGGAGGGGAAGGAGCCCTCAGGATAATAACCTGATTGCGTTTGTGGGAAGACATAAAACCAAACTATTGGTGATATATTCAAAATGACAAACACAGCAGCTGCATGTTTCCACACGAATGAGCACTAAGGTTTGATATATCAGATCACAAACCCATTTTTATTATGCATCAAGAAACTATTTCAAACTTATAACAAAACACATGATGTGTGGTACTTACATTCATGTTCTTAGGGAAAAACATCTCAGCAAGAGGATAGTGTAACACAAATGTCAATTGTACAGAAAGGTTGATAAATTTCAGTCTTTGATACTTCCTGCAGAATTGTAGTGAAAGATAGGTGTTTATTTAGATGCAAGTTAGAAAGTTCTATCATCCAGAATTGCCGTGTGTCCAACAATGGGCTGGGTAAAAGTGATATAGTTCCTTTTCCTACCAATCTCAATGGGAAGAAAAGGGTATATTGAAAGTAAGCAATTTTCAAAAATCCCTTTGAGATATATACATAGCATTCCTTGTGTGTGCACATGCATACATGCTTGAATCACATAAAAATGAGATGTCAGATGTTTCTAATTGCTTGAGTGTGGCATACATCAGGAAGTTTGATCTGCAGCACAAAAAATATGGGGGGTATATTGTTTAGGTATGCTAGAAGGATTATACATTGTGTTCTTATCTCAGGAACATAGGTGTGATTTCATACATGCTGCTGACACAAGAATCTCCATTTGTGGGAGCTGATAATCAAGAAACTTACCTTAATATATCTCAAGTTAATGTGGATTATTCAGAAGAAACATTTTCATCGGTTTCGCAGGCTGCCAAAGACTTCATTCAAAAACTTCTCATAAAAAATCCAGAGTAAGTAACAAAATCCACCAGGCAAGAATCTTACCTTTTATGTTTATGGAGCGCATAGAAAAAGTGAATGTTAATTTGGGAGGTTAATACCACTGACAGGATCAGTCAGACATTTCACAATGCATTGGTATTATCAGCTAGATATTTAAAAGTGTAGGTTTATGCTTTTCCCTAATGTATGAGAAGGATCTTTGGTTCACTCTCTGGCTGTTATTGTAGTCAGGCTTATCCTTTGAGTTCTGTATTTTGAGTTTCTTTATATTTTCATTCAGAAGACATTCTAAAAAGGTCACATTCTTGTTTAACCTTTTATTGCACAACTTGGAGAGACAAAATGCAACCTTTTTGAGGGAGTGCTTTCTTGTTCCTTGACTTACCTTTACTGTATCTTTCTACTGTAGTATATTTTATAGAAAAACTTGGAAGTCTTGTGACTGAGCATATATTCTTCAGAAATATATAGTGTTTTGCCATGTTCAGTCTTTTAAAAAAATGTTCTCAATCAAAAGTACAAACTTCTTTTTGTTTGTAAGGCACATTTCCATAACTTTGCGTTCTTTGGGAGTACACACTCTAACCAAGGGCTTTCAGAGTAGCTGATCTTTGAGAAGACAGTCTTTCAGAGTGGGAGAATTATAGACATTAACTGTGTCTCTGCTTGCTGTCTAGCATTAAATCTGGATTTTTTTTTAACTGTTGCACCAGCAAATCCAGTAAAAAAACCCAACCAAACAAAAACAACAACAAAAAAACCCCAAACCAAAACAGAAAACAAAACCATACAACAAAAAAAACCCACAAACCAAAACAAAACACTCTAAAAGGTATATGTCAGGGAATAGTATTTAGTAAAGTCAGTTAGTCATGTTCTACTAGGCATGGTCAAGTATTACCAATTTTAGTGCTACGTATTGTAACTTGTGGTGAGACAGTATTCTGTCTTCTTCTGAGAGCCTGCAGCAAGC
>NW_010111656.1:8561-18152 GCF_000699245.1 Pterocles gutturalis
CAGGAATGACCCTGTTTGGTTTAGAAAGAGGTCCTTTGATAGAAGGGGAAGATGGGAGGTGATATCCATGAAGTGCCTACTTTGATGAAATAAGGACTTCGTACAAACTCATGTCTGGACAGGATCAAGGATGAACAGTCATTTCTATTGTGGCATCTCGTGAAAAGGGTTTGTCAATATCTGGAGTAATTCACAAAAACCATAGTGTCACGAGGGAAGCAATTATTATGAAGAGCCTGCTTTGATAAATGTTAGTGTGCACCTGCCAGACGTTTGATGTTCTGTCACAGTTACTACTCTACTTGCTTGTTTGTGGGCATCTCAGTCTTCATTATATTCTCAATAACCTGTTTTTTTTTTTTTCCCCATTCCAATTCTTGATGACTATACCTTCTTGAATCTTAAGAAGAAAAAAAGTTACAGTTCTCTGACCAAAATATATTCATGTGTTCTGGTAGAGTTAAGGACAGCTAGTGAGCTCTATTGCATTTCCAGCAAGTTCTGTGGATCTTAACAATGCAGAACACGATGAAAACTGCAGTAGCACTATACTAGGTTATCCAAAGGAACAGTTTTGTAAGTCTGTGGTTTGTTTGGTAGTAACTACATTTTGGAAGTGCTTGCACCAGTTCATGATGAATTGCACGAGTAAAACACTGCAAAATGCCAGATAAGAGTTGATGACATCATGTTATTTGGCCCTCCTTGAAAACCTAATGACTGAATATTCATTATCCTCCCTGTTTACAATGGTCTGTATAAAACATAGGACTTCAAAAGCATAAGCACATGCACATACATATATATATATATATATATATATATGTATCTCCAATGTTGGAAACATTTCAAGAGACTGTGAATACCCGCTGAGAAATCCTTGTTCTGATGAAAAGCTTACCAGTTCTGATACTCAGCAGTAGGGGAAACTGTCAACTAAAATTTAGATGGATGTTGCCAGTACTTAATGTTAACTATGGTAGGGTCTAATGTGTTTTTTAGCAGCAGCAGTAGTGCTGGAAAAACAGCAATATCAATTCTGCTGAAGATTTCTTAGGATGTGACAGAGCTACTTTAATTACATTGTGAGTATTTCTGAAATTAACTTAAGCAACTTTACCCTTTTCTCTTTTAAAGGGAAAGACCCACAGCAGAGGCCTGTCTTTCTCATTTGTGGTTGCGGCAAGGGGAGTTCATACTCTTGTGTAGCCCTGAAGAAACTTGTTGCTCTTCTCTGATGCCAGGATACACAGCAAAATGCTCTGAAGAACGTAACATAAAATCCAGTTGTAATGGTACCTGTAGCAACAAGGAAGACAAAGAAAACATTCCAGAGGACAGCAGTACAGTCTCCAAACGTTTCCGTTTTGATGATTCATTGCAGTATCCCCAAGACTTCATGACAGACTTGATATGTTAATATGTACTAATGACTTATAAAATGAATTCAGCATAATCTGTTCCAGTGGCGAATATAAGATTATGGCTTGCCAATTTGTGCAGCATTGCAGCGTTGGCGTACTGGAAATGCACTTTGATTCTTTTATGCTGGTGCTTCTTTTTCTATATCCATTGCTGGCAATGGATTTAAACTCCTGAGAAATTGGGGTTGTGGCACCAATAAAACAAATTATTATTTTTTAAGAGATAATTAAGTATTTTTGCACTTTTCAAATTTTAGTCCAAAAATTATGTCAGAGTGAACAAATTAAAACCTGAAAATGAGTTTGTTTAAACTCAGGCTTTGCCAAACAGTGGTTGAATGTGTGCACGTTTTTATGTCTAGTCTTTATAAGAAATTGGTCTAAGCAGGGAAACTGAATCTAGCTGTCTCATGGGGCTTATTTGTGACCATTCTCATCCCTTTCAATGGAAGAAGCTATAGTGCTGGCATGTTTTTGGCAATGTGATATATCTATTGGGGCCATTTGGAAATCTGCTTTCTCTCTAGGATCATGAGTAGTTAAGGAAATGTTTCTGCCTTATAGATCGGGTCCACTTAGGGATTATAATGCATACTCTGTGTTTTTTCTGTGTTGGATCTCTGGAATGCTTGAATAGAAAATGGATAGATTGTCAGTCCTTGCTTTGTGGTCCTTTGCTTCTTATCAGTAAGTTATATTTGAAGAGGATGAGGGTCCCATGCTGATGTCAATATTTGATACACTTGTTAGTTTGCTTTCATCAAACCTCTGAAATAGTGTTGTCTACCTGTATTGACCTATTCCTCATTTAACAGCCTCTTTAGAGTTAAAATAACCGAACAAACTGAAAATAACCATTTTTTTCCAGTGAAGCTACAATTAAAAGATTTTCATTATGCCCCTCTGATGCAGAAGTCCAGTGCATCTTTCTGTCAGTTATTGTTATCCATAATAACTTAGCTTCATGCCCACTCTTGAGAAATGGACTGCAGTGTGTTAGTATTTAAAAACAAGCTACCTAATAATTGTTTTAAGCCTTTAAATTTGCTTTGTTTAGTGGGTTTGTTATTTTTTTAAGTTGTATCCCTTCCACCTCCTATTTCTAGGCTCTGAGGAAATAATGCCTATATCAAGTTGTGACTTAGAGCAAATACCAATCATGCTGTAACAGCCTGAAACTGATACTGACAAGATAAAATCAGAATTATAACACTGAGGCTGGAAGTCCTTTTGTCTGGGGAATGTATTAAAGCTCTTATAAATATTTTGAAAGTAGATGGCACTTTAAAATATGTTTGGGATTTTCCACTCCTCAGGTCTTAGGCTTCATTGTTTTTGATTTGGATTTGGTTTGTTTTGTGCAATAAAATACCACTATCTGATAATCTTTTTCAAGTGTGCCTGTGGACTTGTTAATAGTTAGGCAGATTTAGGTTTTGGAACAACATACGATTGAGAGGTGAACATAATGAGTGTTAAAATGTTGTATTTTATCTTTCTTCACATGGAAGGAACAGGGTTTTTTTAAGAACATATTTCAATATAAGGTATCACTATAATGCATGGGGGAATTCAGGACTGTTGTCTTTATTGTGGGTGACACACATGTCAGCAAGTGAGAAGTCAGCTGTGGTGTAAGGCATGTAAGACTATCTTTCAGCTTACGTTTGTCAGGAAAAGTAAAAGTTTTCTGAGACTTACTCTCATGTGAAATTAAGTAATAGATATATTCAGCATAGAGGAAACTCAGATGCCTAGGTATAAATGAACCACACTGAGTCTCTTCAATGCATTAATTCTCATGTAACTTTTTTCAGTGATACTGATAATATATAATTATAAAATGACTTTGCTGGAGGCAGTTGTTGGATTGTGTTCAGGTATGTTATACACTTTTCAAAGTCCTTGGCTTTTCCCAGTTGGAGTCTTATCTAACCTTTTGTTTTTTCCACCAGCATAGAGTCTGATTTGAACTGGGTAAATTAAAAATATGAACTATTTTATAAATACTTAAAAGTTAAAGTTAAGATAAAGAAGAAAATGTCAAAAAGCAGAAGGTAGAAAAGAATGTTTAGAAAAATGTTAATTTTAAAAATTCTGCAAAAATATTACTGAACTGAAATTACAACTGGGAAGCTTGTGAAAGTCTTCATACATTAGTATTCTATTTCTAACATCTAGAAAATACAGCTGAAACCATATGCCAGCACTTTATGGCAAAGTTGTTATTCCTTAAGGTTTTTATCATAGTATGGTGTTTACATTTCCTGCTACTTTTGGAGCTAACTTATCTTTAAATAAATGAAAATTAGTCTTGGGCAAGGAACTTAAGTTTTGAAGACTTTATTTGTAGTTTATGTAAACTTAAAATATACCTTGAATTGGATTTTGTTTGGATCAGTGTGTTTGATTTATTTAAAAATATTGTGCATGCATAACTTCAACTGAATGTAAATACATACATTGTAGACAATTGTTAGCCCATCTTGCTTCCTGTCATATTACTGGGAATTACCAAGTGTGAGTGATGAGTAACATTTTAAGATGACTGAAGTCATATCTCTATGCAGCTATGACCTTTTTATATTAAAAAAAAAATAAACTTTGCCTTTTTTCAGAACTTTTGTGTTTTCATTTCTTCACAGAATCGGAGAATGGTTGAGGTTGGACGGGACCTCTGGAGGCCATGTTGTCCAACCCTCCCACCCCCCCTGCTCAAGTAGAGCCACCTAGACCTGGCTGGCCAGGACAATACCCAGATGGCTTTTGAGTATCTCCAAGGAAGGAGACCTCACCTCTCTGGGCAACCTGTTCCAGTGCTCAGTCATCCTCACAGTAAAAATGTTCAGATGGAATCTCGTGTTTCAGCTTGTGCCCATTCCCTCTTGTTCTGTCTCTGGGTACCACTGACAAGAGCCTGGCTCCAGCTTTGCACCCTCCCTTCAGATATTTACATATGTCGGTAAGATCCCCCCTGAGCCTTCTCTTCTCTAGGCTAACAGCTGCCTCAGCCTTTCCTCATGGGAGAGATGCTGCAGTCCCTTGATCATTCTTGTGGCCCTCTCGGGTATGTCTGTCTCTCATGTACTGAGAAGCCCAGGACTGGATACAATTCTCCTGTGCTTAGTAGAAGGGAAGGATCACCTCCGTCAGCCTGCTGGTGACCCTTTGCCTAAGCAGCACATGATACCATTAGCCTTCTTTGTGGCAAGGGTGCATTGCTGACTCATGTTAAACTTGGTGTCCACCAGGACCCCAGGTCCTTTTCTGCAAAGGTGTTTTCTATCTGGGTGGCCCCAGCATATATGTATGAGATTGTTCCTCTACAGGTGCAGAGCTTTGCACTTCTTACTAAACTTCATGAACTTCCTGTCACTCCAGGCAGAGCTCCCTGTCGATGGCAGCATGAGCTTCTGGTGTATCAGTCACTCTCCCCGGTTTTGTGTCATCTGCAGCCTTTCTGAGGGCATGCTCTGCCCCATCATCCAAATCATCAATGAATATGTCAAACAGGATCGGACCCAGTATTGGCCACTTGGGGATGCTGCTTGTTACTGACCTCTAGCTAGACTTTGTTCCACTAATCACCACCCCACCCCATTGGGCCTGGCCATTCAGCCAGTTTTCTGTCCACCTCACTGTGCTCATCCAGTCCATATACCAGCAGCTTGTCTACGAGGATCTTATGGGAGAGCATCAAAGGCCTTGCTGAAGTCTACGTAGGCAACGTCTGCTGCTCTCCCCACATCTACCAGCCAGTCATTTCACCACAGAAGCTTACCTCAAGTTGCTCAAGCATGACTTCCCCTTGGTCAATGTGTGCTGACTACTCCTGAGAAATGAACTTACCAGCTAACTTCCTGGAACTCTTCTACATGTGCCTGTTTTTATACATAAGAATGTATTATATGTAATGGTCTAGTTATGTCTTGTAGTATTTACTAAGGTGATACTTTTATGTTAAATTCTCGTGGCCTTTGCTGAACGACCATGTAAAGAAACATAAATGGAATGTTTGTTACACATATTAGCCTCCTAGGGCACTAATTGTACTTTTGTTTAATTTTCAAGTAGATGGCTGAATTTAAAAAAAAAAAACAACCAAAACACAAAAACCCACAACAACAACAATGCATTTTTCCTTTAGAATTAGACTCAGAAGAGGTGGTAACCTGTTGTGGCCTGGATAATATGTTTCCTACAAAGGCGTGTCTCACTGATTAAATGAAAGCTTTCTCATGGTTAGAAATGCACAAATGGGCTTTCTTTTTAGTGAAAGAAATAGTGTATTCATGTGCTTGGTTTGGTGTTGCTTGCAGCATTAATTTCAGAAATGATCTGAATGTTTACATTTCCTGTACTGACAGTTCTTACCAGGAATAGTGCCTGTTTTTTCTTTTATTTATTTTTTTAAGACACCTAGAAAACAAACTATTCTGTTTAGTAGCTTGAAATTTGTCTCTTTTCAAAAGGCCTTCTAAGGAAGGAGACATATTAGAAAAATGCATCATCTAGATAATAGCTGACCATCTTCTTATTGGGACAGGCATGCTTGTACTCTTGCCAATTCAGGTAGGTTATGCTTGGGAAAATATACTGTAAAATTGGGGCAAGATAAAAACATGCAATTAATGTGTTTTTTTCAGAAATCAATCATCCTGTTCCTTGAACCTGTCGTCTGACAAGACTTGAAAATAGTGCTTGGCCCACTCAGCATCAGAGAAGTGATGTCAGAATGAGTCAGCGTGTAAAAAGCCTACCAAATTAATGGTAACATCACAAAGCTGAGTAGCTGAGTCACCCACCAGTGCATGAGAGTGTAAGGAAATTTCTTAATTAAAAGCAGGTACATGAATTATGACATAAAAATTCTTATCTGGTTAGCCTGTGTAGGCTTAGCCCTGACAAATAAGGGCCAGACTATTACATAAAGTATTCAAAGAACTAATAATTCCATGTGACAGTGCTAGTTTGTGTTGCTTTCACAACACAACAGGAAGATAAAGGATGATTTTTGACCCAGAAACACCTGTGACAAAATTCTTGCCTTCCAGTGAAATGAAGACTTCACCTCTGAATGTGAATAGAGTTTCCTGTGACAAACACATTTGTGTCCCAAGTCAGTAAGTTGCCATACCTACACCGACCACAGAGTATTCATATTTCCTGTAGTGTTATGATATTCTTGATAGTACATAAAGACTCCTTTTTCTTTTTTCACCTGGCACTGACAGGTGCTCAAGTTCATGCTAGTATTCCTTTGTAGTGGCTGTGAAGATGAAATAGGCATACAAGTTATGGCCTGTAACTTGCTTTCTTTCTGTTTACACAGACAAACCCAGATCTCTTCACTGTCTTTACGACTCTTTCCTGTGTTGCACTAACTGTAGGGTTGTGTTGCACATCTGTGCTGTTACTGTGGCAAAAATAAGGTATAAAAGGAAAATGTACAGACTTGGTTTTGTCTTTCAAAATTTTTTTGAACTGAAAAATGTATGCTGTTTTTTTTCCACTGAAAACTTGCCTAAATTGTAATGTCTGAATATTCATGGCAAGTCAAAGCATTAAATTCGTTATCTATTTGAAATAATTATCCTGTCTGGTTGCATTTTAAGTGCTGTCCAAAATTCAAGTCCTGTTCATGAACATAATGGAGTTCAAATATCAGCTCTTGATTTAAAACCCTTAAACTTGAATTTTGATGACTAAAAACTTTTCCTTTACAGAAATCATTATCAATTATCAATCATTGTTAATTTCCCCACTATTAGAAGCCACTAAGAGAAAGCTTTGCTCGCTTCATGAAAGGTCTTTACAATGTGAGATTAGTTACTTGTTTTATATATGTATATATTATAGTGGGTCCATGAAGGGTACATGTGAGAACTTAAATACACATATATATTTAAGAAAAAAAAAATAAGAGACAAACCAGATTTTAGACAAAGTGGAGTACAATAAAAGGTATTATGTGGGAATAAGTTTCAGCACGTACTCTTAGCATTCAGCTGAGATTGCTGTAACTGCTGGAGTGATTTAGGAATACGACTTTGAGAGACAAGTTGTAGGCATTCAAGAAGCTGTGATTCCATTGCATTCAAACATCTTGTTCCATTTTCCTGCTAGTTAATGTTTTTCAGTCTGTCATCTGAAACCTCTGGGAAGAAAAAGCCCCTTCCTGAAACTATTTTTAAAGCAATACCCAAATCTGAGAATTTTAATTTTTGTAAACACAGGAGTTATTACATTTGTTGTACTTTCAAAAATTATTTGTGTGCTCTAATTGAAACATGCAAAACATGCCAGTAAGTACTTTGGTTAAAAATTAAAGGATCACAAACATCCTGTCAGTAAAATACTTTACTGTACATAGTATTTTGGCTTAAATTTTGTTAATTCCATGGAGTAAACCACATTGTTATGTACTGTTTAATACTTTTGCCTCTGTTTGAAGGGTGAAAGAAATGTATTCTTGATTACTGGCACCCTAGAATTTAACTGAGGTGTCAAGGTGAAATAAAAACCCTGTGTCACTGAATCTTTCAGAAAATAAAAACTTAGTGGTAAAAATGTTACCTATGGCCTTTTTTCTTCCTGTGTTTAATTTTAGTGTGTCACCTATCCTTTTCTGTTGCACTGATGCTCCAATCTTTGCTGAACTTTTTATTACATAGCAATATATGGACTGTATAGTACTGAATGCCTATGTTCTGTTGACTTTGGCTGGTAATGATTTTTTTTTAATAGTCTGCTCCATTTTTATTAAATTGCCTTTAGTACAGTTCTAAAACATGCTGAGGAGTACTCACTTTGTGTTTACTCCCTTCATCCTTTCACCATGTTATTCTTTTGATCTTATGTTTATCTCTCAAGTTAGGTTTAGATTGTCTTGTTAGGTATGACTATGGGTTTTCAGATAAAAGTGAGATGTTAGCCAAACACAGGAAAGCAAAAAACTGAGTTGTAAACCATTTTTTCTGCTGTGTGCTCCTATGGCCTTGGAAAAGCTGATTAAAATCAGCTGATATTGTGTTTATGTAAATAAGTTGTGTTTAACTGGTCACTGTGGGAAAAGACTGAAATGTGGGGGAAAAGGGAAAAATAAATAGCAACATAGACATTCTTAGTTCTCTGTAAGAACAAAGTTCTGTAACGAATAATACTATATACACAATAATTTATTTTCTCTATAATGTTCCCAGTATTAGCAACCTGTGTCTTTCCTCCTCTGAAGAGTACAGGTAGGTGTGCTATTTCCAGTTTCCTGATCAGATAGTGGAAAAACAAAATGTCACTTTCCAGCAGAAGGAACTGCAATGCCCAACAGAGTATGGGGATGTGTGCTGAGCGTGCTACTGCCTTCTATAGATAGAGTTTCTAATAGCTGAATGACTCAGTATTACAGCCAAAGAGCAAGGATTTCCCTTTGCGTGTTTTCTGGCTAGACTGTTATAGCCAGTACAGCGTACAGCTTGTTTGAATTTCCCTATGATATGTTGAGTATGAGGGTATTTCTCGTTTCAAAATCAAAACCAGGCTTTGGTAGTGTTTCAGAAAATGCACTGGGAATTCCAAGTGATGTTGAATTTTCTTCAGCTGGACAAAGCAAAAATACCCTCCTGGTTCTTTGCCTTGGGCATTTAACAAAGCGGCTTTTCTGTTTAAAACTCCATATATAGACTCTTCAAATGCTCTATGCTCAAAGTCTTTGGTTGCTGTTGTGGTGTAGCCAGCCTAGTCCAGCCCTTAGAGCTCACCAGGAATGATTCTGCAAGCACAGCTCAGTGCTCTTGTGCGTTCAGCTGGGGCACGTCTCACTGCTGTGCCTAAAGACAAGCAGCTGTGTTCACTTGCTGATACACGTCAGTTAATTTAAAAGGTAAGAAGGAATGCCTGCTTACACAGCAGTGAATGGCTACTGAAAGCAGTATTATCTACCCTGATGTTCCTGAAACGGACCCTCAAAAGCCTATCAGGCATTTTCTACTGGAAGACAATCTCGGTGAAATAACAGCGAAGCTGAAATTCAGCTTGCCGCAGCTGTCAATGCCATAGCTTAGAAGAGACCATCCCCGGTGTAACCCCTTCTCTGTGAAGGGCCTGTCCGCAATCAGGAACACCTGAGCAGCTCCCTGCGCTCACACTCCCTCACGGAGCGCAGACGGCC
>NW_010111657.1:0-24538 GCF_000699245.1 Pterocles gutturalis
TCTCTAACATTCTGTGATTCTGTGAGTATAATTTCAGGCCATAAAAACAGAGCAGTAGATTCTGTAAGTATCTGTGCTTTCCAAGTGTCTTCTGTCCAATAGAAGGAAACACATTCTTTGATTTCATAGTTATTTTTCTTCTACATTAACTAATGCTCAGGCAGATACTAACACTTTTATCCCTTGAACATGTTTAGACAGTGTTTCAGTACTTCATTCATATTATTTTCAACTGGTATACACAAGTTTTCTAAAGTTAGAAGCATTTGGAAATGTAATTAATGCTGTTTGTCCTTACTTCTAAACAAAAAAGACAAATGCTAAATAAGACCTAGATAACATAGAAACTTTATTTCTCAGTTATTCTCAGTACATAGCTCATAAATTCCTTAAAGCTATAATTCAAGATTTTCCAAATAATGAGGGGCTTTAAAATATTTTCTTAAGCTTCCTACTACATACATTTTACAAGACCGCCTGGCATATCTATAAAATCAAGACTCTTCTAAAGGATTCAGGTTAGATGTCACAAAATGGGGACATCCAAAACCACTTGTCATCACTGCTATATTTTTAGGACCTTATTATGCCTTCAAATTAAGTTAACGTATCTTTATGTCTTAATATTTAGACTTCAACAAAAGTGTCCATTAAAAGGCAGCAGTTCTGCCCACTTAGGACTAGCCTTCCAAGTTTTTAAATTATTTCTGCAAGGAGCCATTCAGGAGCTCCTAAACAGTAGATGAAAAAAATTAAGAGTGAGAAAACAAAACATCCAGTTGAACCCATTCCTCTGGATATTTTGTGGCATCTCTTTTCCAACCTTAATGATTCTATGATTCTATGATCTTGTACAGTTGAAGAAAATAAGGCCATGTGTGGTTTTGGGAGGAAAGTTGGTCCAATATTGCCCTAGGAGCTGCATGACACAGGCAAGCTGGTTTGTTGTATTGCTGAAGCACAGTCAGGATCAAGATGCAAGACTGAATTCCTGACATTTACACAGTCTGCTGTAGGATTTTTCAGTCTCTTCATCAAACTTATTTTACATTATTTTATAATGTCTATTACTCGGACATTAGCCCAAACTGTTTGCTAATATTCAGGGTTTCTGAGGAACGGACATTGGTGACAGCTTGTTTCACACGGATGTAATTGTGAAGGATGGACACAAAGTTCTCCTGCCCTCTACAACACTGGGGATCGCATGGTGGAGGCCAGCTTCAGCCTCAGCCTTAGGCCCACCGCGAGCAGAAGGGCCTCCAGGAGCACTCGCTTGGGGCCACAGTCCCAGCAGTTCCCTTCCTGGTTTCTCAGTTTTCTGTTCCTATTTACCTTCTGTCTCTTTCTTGGTGTCCAGAGAAACTTGAGGTCTGTGCTGCCAGAGCTCAAGGAAAACCCATTCAAACACATGGTCTCAGCTCCTCTCCTAGTTTGGTTGGTGATTTAAGCGTCAGTTCTAACAGCACCTTCCAGCATTAAGCAAAGGGAAATTTAGGTGCTCTTACACTTGGCCTGAAAGGAAAGTGGGCAGCGCTCTGTCCAGACACCGACCAGCAAGCAAACACGTGCTCCCTGGAAGCCCTCCAGCCTCTACTAACCCCAGAGCTGCTCCAAGAAGAGCAACGCTGGAGCTCAGATCCAGAGTTCAAACTATGTCTAATTATACTTATGCAACATTGTTGCAGAAATCTTATTCCAACTACATTTGGAAGAGTTGTGGAGGAGCCAAAGCCTCCCCAAAAGTCTTCAAAGAATTTTGGCTCAACAAGGGGGTCAAAAACCAAAACCTCGTGTAACAGCTCACCATTTGTTCTGCACTTTTAAATTCTGCCTCAGCACAGAGAGGGGAGTGACACAAAGAGAAGAGGATTTGAACTCACAGTCTCAGAGTACACCAACATTTTCTTCTTGCCTGATTGTGTACTAAAACTGCCTGTAAAGTCAATAACTTCCTATGGCTTCACAGCAAAGCGGAAAGATTAAAAAAGAGCCATGGTCCTTTGAAGATGTGGAAGGCAGTAAGAGAGCAGGCTGATTCCTCTTTGGATTTGAAAGTCTATGCAGTGCTAACAGTTCTGCTTTAAGGTGTCAAAATTGCCTTAAATCTTTACCTTTGTTATATCCTGCTGCTACAGACATATAATAACGCACGCCTGACTATTCCAAACCATTTAGACAGCGTCATTTTTCTTTCAACTTTTTTTAAAACACAGCTCTGATTAGCACCTTTTTTTTATTTGTTTGTTTGTTTAATGTGCAAACACTTTTAATTACTTTAATGAGAACAGCACAGCAATATAACATACCGTGTGTAACCGCACTAGATTTTACTGTGGTTGGTAGTAACTCTCAAACATGAAGTTCCAAACCAAACAAGTACTTAGGCTTCCATCTCTTCATTAGGCTATGAACCTCCCACTAAAGTCAGTGAAAAGCTGTGAGTTTAAGAAGGACTTAAGAGCAGAAATACTTTGCTACACTGTGCTTGGAAAATCCAGCTAGTGTATTTTAAAGGAGAGAGGAAATAACAGAAGAAAGGAGGAGCACCATAAATGGCACAAAGTGAGACATGTCCCATGCCACCTTGGCCAGGGACCTGACCAAGGCTTGCACTGTAACTCACTGCCCATCACACTGAAACTCCTCCATCTGGGAGCTGACGCCATGTCCCCATCGTTGCAGCCCTGGGAGCTCCCAGGAAAGCAGGGTGAAGCTGAGGCCCCGCTGCGGCATGTGCAAAGGGCCCAGGGCAGGCTGAGAGCCGAGCAGAAAGCACTTTATGAAATAGTTTCTCCACCAGACTGGGTGCTAGCCCTTCTTTCATTTTGGTGCAAAGTCAAACAGGTTAGTTAGATCATCACCAAGGACCTAAAACAGCCTGTTAGATGTCACGCTGAATAAAGGGGAGTGTAAGATGGTAACTAATAGATGAGGGGTGGCTTAAGGAGCCCTTCTTGACTGCCTCCTCGCTGAGGAGGCAACAACTCTCTGCTCTTCAGCCCGGACCAGAGCTCAGTCAAGCAGCTAGTGAAGTCAATCTCCAACCTCAGTGCCAAGCCAGACATGCACTATGGACAGCATAGGGTTTTTTCTGCTTTGGGCATCGTTTCTGCAGTTACAGTGTCACCACCTTTCTCTCCCTCTTGTCTACTTTTTGTGTAAGAGTTTGGTGAGAGCAGGTGAGTGAGGCTTTTAAATTACAGTAATCTGGTTGCTATTAGTATAAATAAGAATGATTACTACACACTAATTTTTTACATTCAAATAACAACATGCATGGTCCGTTTCAGTAAACCAGTTTCCTCCCATCACAGACATCCCTGGGCTAGTTCTATAATTTTTTCAGCCTTCTACTACGGCACCATAAAGAGCTATTCTGGGCTGCAGAGACACATTCTTGGCATCTGGTATCTTCCTTAAGAATCCCCTGCTGTCTCGTGGGGATTGTCGAATTAGTTTGAGGTATAGCTTGAGTGTTGCCCCTGAGCAGACTCCCATAAGTTTCTATCACAGATTAAACTGTGCTTTAAGCTCCAGGCAGCTAACTTAATGGAGGGCAGGGGATGGTAGATTGAAGCTCAAGTGTAGCTGACCTTCTAGCTCATAAAGCAGTGAAGACTTGACTATCCTGTGCTAATGCAAACACTCCCACTGACAACACACAACCAGAGCTGCTGGCATATGGCTGCAGAGGCAGGGGGTGGCTTGGCTTGGGGTGCTGACAGGACCCCTGTCCTGGCTGACCCTCCCCATCACACCGTGCAGCCACCTGAGTTGCACGGCAGTCAACTCCTGAGCCACCGCAGGTAAAGGTGCATTTTCTGGGCTAAATCAACACCAGTTTTAGCTTGCCTTTAAACATGGAGTTGTTAATTATTTATATTAAGCTTTTCTTATTCCTTGGTCTGAGCTTTGGCCTAAACTGTCTTGAAATGATACAGCTTCAGTGCAGCTACTCGAGCTAGCACTGCAAGGAAGATGAACCCATGGCAAAACCTGAAACACTTTGCACAGAGACAGAGAATGCAACATCTCTCATATAAATGTAACTATGTACAGTTACCATATAAATTTTTCATTCTTATTTTATGGGTTTCTTAAAGAAATAAGACTTACACAACTCCCTGTCTCTCTTCAGCCTCCTGTCTGTCTGTTAGTCTGTTTCCCCTCCTCAATAACTTTTAAACATAACAAATAACTTCAAACTAATTTGGAAATTGCATAAATGTCTTTGGGACTTGGCAAGTAAGTTAAAAGAGATCTTCTTGAAGCCCTAACCAAAAGAGAGACTGAAATAAGAGTTCAATTTTTAACAAAAAACAGCAGACCCAAGTGCAAACCAAAAAATCGGTAGGAATTCAAAATTTGTAACTTCTCCTTTTTATAGAATTACTTGCTATCATTACAAGTGACACACACTGGGATACATTAAGAAAGATTAACAGGAGTTAAGCATCTTGCTAAGCACATGGAGGTTGACAGAGCAGCGAGCAGGGGGCAGGATGTGATAATCGCACGCAAATATCTAAAGCATTCAAATAACAGTGCAGGAGAGCAATCTTAATCACTGAGACTCAGGGCTGGCCAAGTACGAACTCTTAATGGCAATCCACATAAATTTCCACACCCCTCTGTGAAGCTGTCAGTGTCAGTAGTGGAACACACACATTTCACACAAGCAGGAGAGGAGCCCAGCATAAGTGCTAGTGCTAAAATTCACATCTGAAAGGGATCAGAATGACCAGAAACTTCACATCCTGATCTAAAATCTGCTCACTTTGTGAGACATCTCTCCTTCACCCTAAAAACCTCGTCTACAAAACCAAATCTGTTTGGCTTCTGAGAATGAGGAAAACCCAAGATAAGCGGTCAAATGCCACAGACTGATGTGGTATAAAACCTTGAAAGCACAGAAAGTGATGGCTTCAGTCTTCTTAGTGTGTGCTGCCACCTCCCCTCAGCTCTGTGACTTACTCCTGAGATGCAGAGCCAAGCCCCTCTGTCCCTTCCCTGTCCAAAACACTAGTTTTGATTCATAATATGCCTTCCAACCTAAAAGACATGTTGCACATTCCAAGTTTTCTCACCTGCTTCCACTCCTCCTCAATAGATTTATTCTCTTCACATAGTTCTGCTGGAATCCCACTCCAGGCATCTGCACGCCACCCTTGTTTAGTATCTGAGGTTAACTTTCTTAGTGCTCTCTAGTCTTCAGTCAGTCCAGGAATATAATCCTCAACGCTTTCAGGATCTCTTTGCTACAGGCATTTCCAGTTCCTGACTGTGGAAGAAATATTGACGTGAGTTCCTTGAAACCCTTTCCCTATGAAATGTCAATAGTTACCAACTTGGCATACAGAAAGGAGACTTTGGCAGGTTGCCCAGTAACATCGAATGGGTCTGGAATAGCCACAAGAGCTCAGCTTTCTGTAACAGTACCTGACATGATTGTAAGAAATCACATAATTGACTTCTAGGAATTTGAAGAAGATATTTATTCCTTGATTAATTTTGATCAGCAACATAAGACCTACCCTTTTGATACTGCGTTACTAGAATTCAAACATAAATTATGACTTCTTTCACTACCCATTTAACTGCTATTTCAGTTATGAAAGCATATTTTTCCTGTTGGTTATGTTCACAAAAAATGCTCTGACCCAAGCATTCTTGATTTAACTTTGTAGTTCCATGTGCTTTGAGGAGTTCTACATGCTATGAGATTTTAACTAAAGACATACAAAACTTTCCTCAAACTCTGAGATTTTGTCTGAATGTTTTTTCCCATTTCCCACAAAAACACCAAATGTATGAACTACATACTTAAAAAAAAAAGAAAGAAAAATAAAAAGAAAAGCTGATTGTAAACCACAGGAATCATTTGATCCAAGCCATACCATAATATGATGGTGCACAACGTTTGGCCCAAAGTTCTTTTCAGCAGCTCAAGAACTTGAGTTAACCTGACCTCATTAGAAGGGCCTAACAGATGAATACTCAGCATACCTCCCTTCTTATCTATGCACCCACTGAGGCCTGAATTGCACCCTTATTAAAGGTTCTTTAAACACCACCATACTCACCAACCCAAGGGAAAGCAGTTTATCTCACTTATTTCAGCAACGATTCTGAGTAATCAGGTAATTCCTGTGTTCTAGCCATCCATGCTCAAATGAAACTCTCAAATATACTCCAGAAACTATATCTCTCCATTCTTCAGTGTCAAAATGACTATGTTCTTCCTTTCATGTTTGCCTTTATTTTTTTGATGCATCTATTTTTATTTCTATATCCTCAATATATCCATTTCTAAGACCATAATGTAATCACCCAGTTCATAAAAACTATTCAAAACTCCAACATGTCTGCAGCTTGACCAATGTGTTAGACAGGAGACCATACAACATGCCAGAAACACAGACACCAAAGAGGTGAAGTAAGAAGAGTCAATGTGAACTAGTCAACAATAACTCTATCATTTTGTATGGCACTGAAATACTAGATGAGAAAGAAATCCGTCCATAACCCACTGGTCAACTGGAAGCAATTTTTTTGCACCTTAAGACCTTTCTAACAGCAGCTAGAGCAACTGATGAAAGAGAGAATCATATTTTTTAGACTGGTCCATGAACTGTGCTGAATATATTATTTATGGTATTTCTTTATGGTTTTTATAGTAATTCTGCACCAAATCCCAAGATTCATTCAAACTCCTCAAGCACACACAACTTCCCATTGCTAGCACTTAATCACCCCTAAAATAGACATTATAAACCTACAGCTGAACTAGAGAAATCAGCAAGGAGGCAAAGAACTGCAAGAGGATGCTGCAAGAAAAAGCAAGCAGAGCTGAAAACTGCTCTGCAACCCTTTGTGATGCCCCTTCCCATGGTCCTTATCAAATGATTTCTCTTCTTCTTTGCCCAGTTTACGCATCCTCCCATACATGTTTCAGTAAAAACACAAAAGCCCAATATGTAAATGCACAACCCAAAACAAAGGGCTACCAGGAAGTAAGAAATCCCCAGCTGGCACCAATTATCATTGCTTGACTGAAGTCACTTTGCACTGGTGGATGAGCCAACTTTATATTTCTACTCTAGCAGTCAAGTGGTCCTGGGATCCCACAATTCTCTTTCTTATTTCTACTCTTTTTGTTGCTATCACATCTCCTCCAAACCCTTAAAAAAAAAAAAAAAAAGGCTATATTATTGTTATTGTAAAACACTACTTAATAAAGATATCTTAATAAATATATCCTAACAAAAGAGCAGTTGGGATATTCACATTGTCACCTATTATGTTGTATGTGTTGGTAGGATATGCACACGCCATTCTGAGCCTTATCAGCCCGCTATGAATGTTGTGCTACATTGCTTACACACAGTCATTAGGGGAAGGGTTGTCAGTGAATCCTAAAGATCAAAACAGAAGATGCAAGATAAACATCTGTTTATATAAATAAACTGGAGATCAGACACACAGGACATTACAAGAAAACTGGTTTCCATCTAGCGGAGACTGATTTGAAGTTGAATTTGTTTGTGTTACAGAAGAGTTACAGAGATCTGAGAAAAGTATTACAGTACTTACCACAACTAGCATACAACACTTCTCTTTAAAATGCTTTTAGAGTGTTAATATCTTGCTCCCCCTCCTGTTTTCTCCCTCAGTTTTTACAAGAAAGACTCTACACCAGTCAAGAGGGAAATGTTTTGAGGCAGTGATTAGATATTTTCCCCTAAAGCAGTTAGCACAATTGATTCTTCATATATCAGTATTACTCAGCTGGAAGCTAAACTCTAAAAGCTTTCTGGTCAGAAGCAAGTCTCACAGCCTTCGATCTCTGCATTTCCCTGTCTATCTGAGTCAACCTGTGTAATAGGAAGGAACGCACTAACAGAGATGTGCCTAATGCCACTTACTCTGATGGAGAATGAGACAAAGCAAATGGCTATGCAAGTGTATGTGAAGCCTGTGCATTTCTCCAGTTTTTATCTGGACCTGGAACAAGATTTACAGCGTGTGGTGCAGATGATCACCATCCTTTCTGGGCAGTGGTTTCTAGTCTGGTTTCTAGACACTCTGTTTTTCAGACTCTGGAGTCACAGAGATTATTTCCATCTTTAAAGTACATTTTTAGCTATGTCCAGGGATGAAAGGCAGCTGGGAACTCATGGGGAAAAAAAACTTGTCTGGTTCCTGACACAGAAGTACCATCTCTCAGGGTAAAGAAATCTTTCTGAACATATTTATTCCTATTTCCATCTCTCAGAGAAGGGTATCTGCAAGGGAGGCAATGCAAGTGGCCTACTAAAAAGCCCATAAGTATCCTTAAAAAAATTCCTTGTGAAAATTCACATTCAAAGAAAGATCTATTAATTAACTGAGGACTTGGCAGTAGCAGCGGAGGCACTCTGCAGGATTTGGATTCACTGTGGAACAATACAAACATATGGTATGACAGAAACACATACACATACAGTCTAAACAACAGACCATGTCGGCCCCAACTAGGAGGCCACAAAACAAGAACACTTCTACAGGTAGACCCTGCCAGCAACCCCTTGTCTACCATAAAATAAGTTCCACTGAAACTTTGCAAGCCAATTTTTACCCAAATCACCTGTGTCAGACTGTGTTTTGTTTGTCTAACCATCACCCATGAGCAATATCACTGTCTCTCCTCAGAGCTATCCCTGCTTTCTGTCCTTCCCTTTGCTGTGGTCTAGAAACTCCCCAGAATTTCACTGTTGACCTCCACTTTCATCTGTCATTTTCATCATGGAGTGAAAGTTATTGTTCTTAGTACTGATCTATTCACATGAACTGTGTCTAAACTATTATTTCTGTATCAGTTTATTTTTTATAGAATATTTCTACAAGTCCAGCATCCTTGTCTTCATAAAATTCTACCAGGATAAAAAATGCTTATAGCATTATCCACATATCTTTATCTGCAGCTCTATTGGCATGCAAAACATGAGTGGATGAATCCTTACTGTTGCAAGTATATTTCCTTCCACAGTATGATCCTTTTTTTTTTTTTTTTCCATTTCATTCATTTAATTCTTAAAAAAAAAATCCCCTTCTTCATATCAACTTCAGGTCACCTCTGTTAATCCAGTGTCAACTCTATTATTGCCAATTACCTTACAAAAACTAGATTTTAACATGAGAAATAGAAATAGTCATCATGTCATTTTATAACCCACCAAGTGCTTATTCAGACTAAAGCACTGATTTCAAAATCACAGCAAGCAACTAAGACATAATTAAACTTTTATCCCTGCAGATGCTGAGAGATATATATTTCTCTTTTAAAAAAATTAGAAAGGAAATACAATAGACACCTCTAGTGGGATGTTTTAGTTTCATTTGATGTAAAAGCATGAAGAAATATTTTCTTACAAGTACTAGATATGAGAGAGAAAAAAATTAAGATGACAAGCGAGCTTTGTGTTGGTATTTTTACAATCAAAGTTTTATTTTGCCTAACACCTTGTTATTGTTTCATTTTCCTACTTGCTTCTCTATTAGAGTAAGAATAGAATTGACCTGCCTCTGCATTAAAGAAAAGTTTTCCCTCTGGGACTAAGTTAGTGAAATATATCTATCCCATTTCCAGCACAGTGGTCAGTTGCATAAATACCACTTTATTATTCCTGAGCCACCTGTAACCCTTTTCACACAGCAAACAGCACCAGCTGGTGAAATGAGTGCCTTGGATAATCATGCGAGACGATCATTTTGCCTCTGCTTGTAAGTGGACTTTTCTGGATCCCTTAGCCTAGATCTTCCAGAAAATGCAAACACAAGCCAGGGGACAGGGAACTGCTTCAAGGGGGCCTACAAGCAGTATGTTACTAAGCCCATCAGTCAAAGGCTTCCAAAGCCAGTTACAGATACTTCCATTCTGCCCTTCACAGCTCCATCTCCACAAATAATCTGCCCTGGGTCACCTCCCAGACAAAAATGTGTGGGTTTTTTTTTTTTCTGCCAAGGTCTTGATACCTTACTGCAGCCTTCAAATGCAGAACCCACACAAACAAGGTCAGCAGAGGCCCCTGCAAGTCCGAGCATCTTTACGGAAGTACAAACAGGACCTTTAAACACTAATGAAATATTACTATTCAACACAAATAACCATATTCAAACAGTGCTTATCCAGACCTCAACCGTGATAAAGTGCCTTAAGCTCACTTGTAACAACACATGAAATCTCAGAACTCAAATTCAGTGCTTGGCCCTCACCCTGCAGACTCCAAGGCGAGAGCACAAGACCACTGTCCTGGCACCCTGGCACTGCATATTCTGCTTCTACAAGAGATAGAAAGAACCAGGACTGGACTCTAAAGCACTATCATTCCTCAATAAAGCTTTTTTCACATGAAGGTCATGCATGCACCTGGCTGTTGCCATTCTGTTCCCCACAGGCAGGGAGCTAACTCATTTGCCAGAAGCACAAGCCTCTCTCTCCTCGAGCATTGGACCATCCTGGACAGTGCGCTAACTGCTTGCAAACAGCACAGTTTAACTCAACCCACTTCGATGCTCTTCAGACCGATGTGTGTATATTTGATCTTGTCTCCTTTTAAAAGACCATGGAGAAGCCTCCTCTGGAACTGAATGCAGAGATGGATCATAAAGGAAAATAATCAGGTCAAGATGATGCTATCACCTGCCATGAGGACAGGCTGAACACACAACGAGACAGAGGGCTTGGATGAAACCCGGCACACTTCATTCCAGGGCCCAAACTCCATCCTTTACAACATTTCTGTGCAGACACTGCCATTGAGAAGTGAATCAAATCCAAAGTAGCTTGTGTTTATCCTCTTTCTTCCTAAATCTCTATGTACTGCTGTGTCTCATCCCTTCGCTCCTTCACTACCCAGCGTGTTCCATTGTTCTTATTTGTCAAGTTATCTAATTAGTTTGGGGACAGATCAACAGATTACTCATGATAGCAGGCTAAGCAAATCACCCAGGAATAAGTGTTTACTGGATCAAGCCCTTCGACTGTCAGCTCCTCAGAGCAGAGACTGTGCTTTATTATTCACATGCAGAGTAGTCTGTACGCCAAGCATGTTATATACATAATTCATTTAAAAATAATAATGGTACACTAAGAATGAAAAACATGCCAGCAGGAAAGTTCACTGCCTGCACCGCCATCAGTAATTCAGAGATGCTCGCACACAATTCAGGCTTGGAAAACCAAAAGGGTGATGTTTTGTTTAAGGCAAAGGACCAAGAGTCAGAAGAGCTGCAGTGCTACTCCCAACACTGCCACAAAAAAATTGCCAGGACAAATCTTCTGAACCCTCTGTGCCCCAAATCCCCCTTCTGAAAAAATAGTAATACAAAAGAGGTAAGTATTCTCCTACTCCTACTCGATACACTCAAGGGTAAACCAGGGCTTGGAAACAGAAGGACAATGTCCTGTGTATTAGAAGTAATATGTAATTGCATAATAGCACATTTTTCAATGCAAGATATGGACACTTTATTGGTTTTTTTATTTACAGATAATCTCCAAAATGCTACAATATACAATACTTACAGGAAACAGACACTTCTGCACACCAATGTGTGGGGTGTGTGTAAATATCCTGTGAGCTACACATTCACACAGACAATTTACAGATCATAGACGGTAAAGTAGAACAGAAAATGTTTTATGATAAAATATAAACCTATGACATTGACCTGGCTGCTTCACCATTTAATCCCACCTTGACCTTCCAGCAACTAAATATTCAGGACTGGCATGACCTCAAGGTTTTTCTCTCACACCCAGTGGTACCTAAGAGACAGAAAATTAACCCTTTCACAAGGTAACATTTTGTCTCTTCTTCTTACTCTTATGCCACTGTTTCTTTTTTTATTATTATTATTTTATTTTGCCATCTACAATAGCCTGGCTATTCTTCTTTCATATTTAAAAACCTTTATGCAAATCAGGCTGGTAGCACAGCAACCTAAAGTTCTTGCATAAATGCAGAGTATCATTCACATATAAAAATTCCATTTAAATCCCATTAATGTTATGACATAAATCCAAACAAACTAGAAAATGCACAGTTAAGGTGGAAAAGTGACATATGTCTTCCAGTCTCTTAGCAGGAGAAAGCAGAATAAGAAACCTATTAGAGTGTCACCTGGTTGGGGCAAGGCAGAGAAGTACATATGTTACCTTCCTGCCTTTTAACTGTTCATTCCATTGCATCTAGGTCTGCTTTGTTTTATTTTTTCTTAATGACTGTGTCCCAGTGTCAGTGGTCCTGGAAAATAGTTTCTGTCTATAAATACTTCTGAAGCACATCCATTCTGAGGGACAAGAGCGGCAGCCTCCTGTAAAATAGCTGTAAACTGGGAAAAAAATCAGATTAGCATTTTATATTTTTCTGGAGGTGTTTCTGGGGGACAGTGAAAAGCAATGACACATGTGACACTGTTTTGCAAGTGTCCCAATTAGCAGCACTGCTATTACAGTCTGGAGGCACCTACTTCTGTTCTCATGTGCTCCTCCCTTTGATTTCCTGACACTTCACAGTAATGAACTACACCGCAAGGTCTTGCAAAAGATTCAGTTTAAGACCAGAGTTAGGTTCCTGCAATACTCAAAACACCCTCAGGCATGGCTGAGCTGAAGGAATTGGTGTAGACACCACTACCTTTTGGATAATCCACTATAGCTGGGGAGGCTGGGAAGTAGAGAGGTGCTTCTGAGTACCTATAGCTGGTGTTGCACACCTCTGCATAAGCAGATGGATCTCTCTGCCTATTATGCATTGATAAAGTTTGACTCTGTAGCCCTGTAACAAGGATAAGAGGAAAGGGGAGAGGTTGATTGGGTTTTCAGCTGCATTACTTGAGCTGCAGATGCTATAGTTTGTTGTGAAATTTCAAGCAGAATCAGGCCCAGAGTATGTGCTTCTCCATATATTTGTCATATAGGCAAGCATTACATAGTGGGCTGTTATTGGAAGGTGTGGGATTTATTCCTTTTCTTTGGAGTTGAATGAAACTTTATTGCAGTTTTCCTTCTTTTTGGTAATGGTAAGAGTACAGAAACAAGCTGGTTCAGGCAGTGAAGCTGTTGTCTTGACTAGAATCCCAAGTTTGATTTGAATTAGGCGTTCGTAAGACAGGCGTACATATGCACATGCACACAGGCACAAACAAATCTTTGAAAGCAGTTCCATCTGTTTTTCAGTAAGACTGGGTCATAATTAACAGGAGTGGAGCTATTTCATGTTCTGCGTCTGTGGCCTGACATGTCTTCCTTCATGTTGTCATTGAACACTTCTGTCCTAAACAGAACTGGTATTAATTGGGGATTCAGTAGAGCCGGGGATTAAGGTTTAAAGGGGGGTGATGTTTTTAAATTTAGAGTATATCTTCTTTCGCTCTGCCTTGAAGAAGATATTTTTCCCTTGCTCTGTTCTAAGCAAACATTCTACAAATTATACTTTGAATAAAACACATCACAGACTTCCATGGAAACAGCAGTCAGCATGAGGAAAGAGGGGAAAGTGCTCAAGGTGACAAGAACACCTTCTGCAGCACCATCACAAGATACAAGTTGAACCCTAGGAAGTACAGAAGAAGCTGACATGACAGTACAAAGCTAAACAAGATCACGATGTTAGGGAGTGGGAGGGATGGAAGGGACATATGTGCGCAAACCATCCTTTCCTGACAGTTATCGAATCCTTGACAAATGACAAACATTCAAGGTCTCTTTTGGGTGGAGCTTCAGGGAAGGTTGAAAGAACAGCTCTAATGTCTTCTTGGACACTTTACATTTCAGATTAATAAATAAGTGCAGTTAGACAAATATCTGTGAAGGATGAGAGTTGCCTACATGTACATAATGTGCTGAAGTTTACAGGACATGTTTTTAGCCTATGTCCTCAGACGCCTCTTTCAAACCATGTTGAACTGCTGCAGAAGTCAGGTCTTTCTCTGAAGAAAAATGGGTTCCATGGCAGACACTGAAAGACACAGAGAAGAAGTATATAAGTAGCTATCATCTCTCTGGACAGGTATATTTTTGAGAAACCTTTCCTAACAAAGTAAGATGTTTTTGTATTTCTTACGGTACTCTTACTCTCTTCAACGCCAAGTGCTCAGCAACTCCCATTCCATCTTTCCTTCTCCCGTTTTTAAATGTTCACACATTCCTACCCAGATGCTTGTCTAGAGCTCTGGCACTACAGCCTTCTCCACCCAGGACTCCTGGAAGCACTCTTCCTCCACTCCACCTTATTCACAGCTCAGCTGCTGCAGTCATCTGTCGTGCTCCATGGCCCACATCTTCCCATCACATATGTTCCTTCCTCATCAAATTTAAGATTGTCTTTCATGTTTGTCCTTTACACTGCTGCTCATTCTAGGTAAGCATTTTTGCATTTGCTCCTTACATTTCCAATTCTTCCTTCTGCATCCATTACTCTGCTCCTTACTTTTACCCGAATGTCCTCTTTTCTTGAGATAATTATTAACAACAAAACAGAGATGACTGCAGTAGGGCAGTTTTGACCTTTCATCTAGAAAAGTCAATGTATTTAAAGTATACATTTACTTATAATTTAGAAGTATGTTTATAATTTCTATTATAAATTTAAATTATAATTTAAATGTTAAGGGTTGTCTGCAGAGACAGGAGACAGCATCCTTTAGTTTTCAGTGTCAAGCATGTAGCTCAAACTCGAGAAATAAAAAGATGAAGGCAGTGTCTTCATGGTCTCTCTGGGTACAGATAGGCTGACTTCAAAGGTTTGCATCTCATCCATGCCACCTGATCAAGTTTGTCACCCAGTCAGATCTGCTAACTGAACTCACCTTGTGCTTCTTCCCAAATCTGAATCAGCCCAAAGAAACTAGGTAGCTTAAAAACTAGGGTTCAGAGGTGGAAGGATTTTTAGCATGACTCATTTTGACTTAAATGGAGCAGGAAGCTCTTGCCCAAGGAGCTCAGCCAGAAGATAAAGTAGAATAGGCATGACTGACAGAGGGACAGAGCTGTCCAGCTGGGAGCAGGAGGCTCCTGGAGAAGAGATGTTGTTTGCATGGCCTAAGGTTTCAGTCCTACACACCTCATCTGTATGTGTGAGTGGCTATATTGACTTACCATACATTCAAGTGCAGGAGTAAATTTTTTTTGAGCAAGTAAAAAGCTAAGTGATTTGATCAAGGCCACAAATCAGCATGCCATAGACAAGACTATTATAACATGCAAGTAAGCCAGTCAGAGTGAAAGCTTGAGCCCTGGAGGCAGGAGTTACCTTTTATCATATATCTGAGGTGTGCCCAGCATAGCAGAACTCAGTACTTGCCAAAGTTTCTGAGTAGCAGTTTAATACAGATAGTAAATGTCATGTAGACCAATGTGCATGAGGCTTTACACCATTTTCTTTTTTAAACTCTTAGGTTCACAAAAGCTTCAAAGCTTCAACAGAATAAGGTGGGTCTGCTTCTAAATGTCTCAAGCTGCATTCCTGGATTCAATCGAATAAAAACATACCCTGTTAGGAAATGTTTCCCATATGGAAATTTTCCTTTCAGTTTGTTTTGTTCCCTTTATAACTGCCAGTGACAGCATAGCATTTGAGGCATAAGGAGGAAGTTATGGCAAGTAGCTATTGTCAGAGGAAATAAAGTAAAGGTAGGCAGAAGATGAAGAAAATATAATGAGTAAACTTAAAAGGTGTATGAAATCTCGTCACCTGCATTGACCCCAGAATTGTGCTAATTATGAGGATTTACATGCTTCCTGTACATAACAACAGGTTATGTCAGCTGCTGGAGAGAGATGCTGTACCCACTCAGACATTAAAGCGCAGCCTACAGATTGCTACTACATGGAGCCACGAAATAAATGCAGGTGTCCTAACTGGCACTGTGAAAACACTAGTCTATCAGAAGGGAACAGACATGAGCCATTATCTGATATACAAGGGTGTACCTAAAACCAAACATATATACTCTTGATAAGTTATAAAAGGAGCTTCATTTCTGTCATATCTGATCATCTTCAAAAATTGCATCAGTTGACCTTATTAGTTTCTGGATCAGTTGTTCCCATTCTCTTTACCACTTGCTTAACAGATATAAAGGTTTTGTGTAAAACTTGTATGGGGTTCAGTTCCTCCTAGCCTACTTCATACTTTAGCTCAGTGAAGGATTGATTAAGCGATAAAAAGGGTCACATAAGTATACATACATTTCCTGATAAAAAAGCTTCACAAATAGGTGGGCAAACCCTGTGTTGCCTTATCCTTTTGCCAGCTCTCCAAACATCACTTCACTTCTGAAGGACCAAGGCTATATATTGTTTGCTGAAACTTAGCCCCAAACACACCAAAAAAAATCTCAGTAAATGAAATTCCACACACATTCTCCTGTTCTGATACTCTTTAAAGTAACACAGCCTCTGGATACATTAGTTTCATTATCTCTGTGTCTATAATAAGATCCTAGTGCATGACAGCCAAAGATTGCCATTTATTCTTCCCTCACTGACATGTTTCATTTTGGTTGGTGGAAAGGATATGTTACATGAGCCACAGAGCTGTAATTCCAGCTCAGCATCGTATCACGGACATGACATTTGGCCCTGAACCCTTCCCATGAGAGAAGGGCTGTTGTACTGACTCAGAATAAATATTGCTGGCTCCTCTGGCAAATGTAAAATTTCAGTTTTAGCTAAACCAATCTACGTGTAAACTTTCTTACAGTGAAAGAAAAAAACCCAAACAAACAAACAAAAAAAAAACACCAAAAAAAACCCCCACTATTTTGAAGAAAACTACATTTTTCAGTCTTCACTCTTGAGGAGCATGTTTCCATACAGATAAGCATCATACTAGAAAATTCCCAGCAAGCTCTTCTTAGATCTAAGACATAAATTTTGCAATAGGAACAAATAATTAAGTACCAGCTTATTGCTCTGCACAGTTCTAGCTTGATTGAAACCTTAATCTTTATGATGAAGGCTGAAAAATCTAGACACAATTCTGCATCCTTGGTTTCCACAATATTTCTGAAGAGCATTAAATGAAAAAGAGCAAAACAGTGCCTACTCTAGACACCTGTGTTAAACATTACAGCACCTACAAATAGATACTTAGCCACAGCATTAATTAATTAATTAAACCATCCAAAATTAGCATCCCCATACAGTAAATGTAGATATCTGGGCATCTCCAAAGAGAGACTTAAAAGCCTAGTGCTGAGTGGGGAGTTGAATAAGTGGTCAGTGAGAAACAGGAAGAGGGGGAGTATCTGCTGCTTGTCTGACAACATTTGGTGTCTGATTTAAGGCTGCTTCAACTATAGGCTTCCACCTAGAGTGAACCCAGACCTGAAGTGCTCCTCTAAGCACTCAGCTGTGGTGAGATTTAGGGATCATGAGTTAGAAGCGGGAAATCTGCTGAGTACCTTCACTTTCTACTGACTCTTTACAGGCACCTGTACCATTCCTGCACAAAAAGAGCAGAAAGCTGTGGGAGAACAGAGCTTAATATCAACAACACATCACTGGGACAAATGTTATTACTTTAAAGTCTCTCCACCTACTTATTCAAGACATGTGAGCTATCTATCTCAGCTTCACTGTTGAAGGGTATGCCTTGACTGTCTGTGGAGGTGCGGCTGCAGAAGAGAGCACTAGAACCCAGCAAGCTCCATATGAATAGCAGAGCTATCACAGAAGCTACTCCGCATACAGGACTTCCAGGGACTCTGAATGTCTACTCTGGTAGGCAGTGTGTGCTGAAAACTTTTCTGAAAGTACTGTCTGTGAGTTATCACGTCTATGGCAGAGGCAGATCAGCCACTCCAGGGCAGCTCTGCTGATCCCATTGACAGCACTTTCCCACCCAGCAGTGCTTCATCTCACACTGGAGACACTGCCATAATGATCCACATATCCCCTCAGTCTTTCTGGTGGGGTATCAAGACTCAAAACCAATGATGTGCCAATGAGGAACAAGGTTTTCATTGGTATCAAAGATGTGGAAGATGGTTATGTAGAGGAACACCCCACTCACACTCCTCTCAAACAGATGTTTAAACACTCTTGAGTAACTTGTATAATTTCTGCCAGTCACCCCAGCTTGGCAGAGATTATCAAAAAGTGACCCCTTTTTCCTTGGGGAAGAGGTGAAATAGTTGGCCGCACTTCTCATTGTACACTGAGAAAATGAAGCATCTATTTTAAGTTTATTTCAAAAATTTGAGTACCTTCATGCAAAACATCTTGTGATACCATAGCTGATGCAACATACAATGAATGAAATGTTAACATCTGCAATGAGGGAGATATTCTTCTGACTAAACATCCCCATAAGTGTAGTAACTTTTGCTGAAGCATATAGTAATTTATGAGAACAATAACTATGAGGTCATAAATCATCCTAAAGAAAAGACCTAAAACCAGTCAAAATAATCTCTCCCTAAAAATGCCTATTTCTCTCCACAGAGTATAAAGGGATCCTATGGTGACTGTAATCCCTAAATGTTTACCATGTAAATGTCTAATGTGAGGTCGAGAGCTCATCCTCTGTCTTAGCTCAGGCCAGCTAACTAGAATTGGAAGTAACACTTTGACTCTCTTATAGCATGACTTCGAAAACTCTGTTCAATTTCCACCAACTCTTTGAGTTTCTGCAGAAATTTCCTTTAGTCAAGTCAAAAAAAGAGCCTCTCTATAGCCCCCTGCTCTTTGCGTAGCAGTTCATCTTGAGGTAACATAAAGTATTATGCTTTATTTGCTTGTCCATTCATGAAATCATGAAAAGACACATCTGTGCTGGTACTTTATTATATTACCCGCCAGAAGAAGGATCAGTAAGACTCCCCTACATACAAACCCTTCTCTCTGTGCTACTGCCAGTCATGCATTGGATGATGCAGGACTTGTGGTCTTTTAGCAGGCAGGCTGTTTCACCTTAAAGATTTACACTTCAAATTGGCTTGTTAACATATGGCTGTAATGCATTAGGTAAGACTCTATATAATATTAACTTTGTTTCAGACACCTTGATTAAAATTTGTTTGATCATATTGATTACATTCATAGTAAAAACCTGACAGCATGGTCAAATTACATGCAACGTGTTGTGTCAGGTTGGCTGTACAATGGAAATTGCAGAAAAAATCTGGATAACTCGCATTTCTCCCTACATAGTTTCTTAAATTTTAATTGATTCTCTTTAAATGTATTTCACCTAATCAGAATATTACACCTCACAATCCTGAAACAAACATTACAGGCTGATCTACTCTTTCTCTCTTTTCGAAATGCAGGAGGATGAAGTGTACAAATAGGGACTGAACAAGAGAGCTATTCTGCCCCCAGGGGAACGGCTGCAGTGTCCATCCCTTGGAGGACTGGCCCCACCAGGGCTACTAGCTGTGAGCTGAGCTCTGGCCACATGCTGGCATAGCAGTTGTATTACCCAGCTCCCTCTTCAGCATCACAGCTATCCCTGGTCATATCCTTTTCTTATATAAGCTCTGTATTTACCATAATCTGACAGACTGCTTCCTGGCTATATGCAGCTTTGTCTCCTCTTCCCACCCTCCAGCAGCTCAGTGCTTTCTAGCTCCAGGCTTCCTCAGCCCCTTGATCACCCTCAGTCCCACGGCACCGTCTGTCTATGCCTTCACTCCCTCTTGCTATTTTTGTCTACCCAGCAGAAAGCATGACAGCTTTACTTACTTGTCCAGCAAGAACTAATTCTGCTTGTCCTGGACAAGGAGATTTTTCCCATCTTGCTTTTGTCTCCACATATAGTCAATATTTGCATAATACATTAAGTATGTGGGGAAACCTCAAGAGATTTGGTTCGTTGCCTTTTGTATAAGTACCCAAAAAGCTTGGCTGTTTGCGCAAACCTAAGCCAAACAATCTGATTCTTGAGCTAATGGGCTGGAAATCTTGTAAGAACAGGTTGTCTCACAGTACAAGATTTCTTGTAATTTTTGCTTCTGCTGTTGGAACGGGAGTGCAATAAAAATAGCCTCTTGTACTATTTTGACACCTCCTTTCAGGGATTCCGGACGGGGGGGAAGAAAGTTACCCAGACTTTTCTGAGACGTACAAAAGTATCAGTCAGCTTAAACTGATGCTTCAGGTGAGAAGTCATGATAGGAGATTACGCCACCCAAGCCAATTCAGCTGTTCTTTTATAGCAGTGTTCACCCACTTTATTGATATGCATCAGGTATTGGTAAAATAATACACTACATACTCTGACTGACTGGCTAATAGGAATCTGTCAAACTATGAATGCTATAACAGTCACATAATAATAACACAGCACTACAGAAGGTAATAAATTATATATTTGCCACCATCCTTCACGTATTCTATACGGATCATGGAGTTATGGTTATTGGTTGCAGTGTGTATTAACAGGTTCCAGGGTCACCAGAACAGAGCTAAATGATGTAAGTAAGTAAAATTATGATCTATGTTCAAAAACAGCACTAGCCTTGGTAGCTATTTACCTCATGCAGTATGTTTATATACTGAGTGTGAATAAACAGGTTCCCTGAAAAAGGAGAGAAAATTGACAATGCCAGGGGTAGAATGGTGCTTTCCATTTGTCAAGAATTTTGTATTGAAAACCTTATTTATTTTTGTAGGTGCTGCAGGTTGTGGAGGATCACTCAGAGTTGGCAAAGTTTCTCTCACAGATCTATAAGACTCTGTACCCAGTAGGGTATTTCTTTTCCTCACCAAAGTTTAGCTGCAACCATCACGTGGAAAGAAAGTATTCCAGGAGCTGCTGTGTGCCACTTCGACAACAACTGAGCCCAAAACCAAAGGCCACAATAATGCTAGCTGATTGTTACTGCTACTGCTCCTACTTGAGCAAAACAAGCAATTTCTCTCCATTTAGGCAACGCAGTATTTGTGCTTTAGTTTGAAGTATCATCCACTTACATTTTACTCATTAATCCTTTCAACTTAATTCTGTCTCCACTCTTCAGTGTGTTGCATATCCACAGATTCGGCAGACCTCAAAGACAGTGCTGATATATCATAGCTTATACTCAACGGAAGCATGAGGGCCCAATAAATAGTGGCTCTGTACAATCACAGACTGCTTCCAGATTCACGAGGGAAGATGGTTCTAGAGAGGAAAAACCAAACATAACAATGGAAAATCGTATTGCTAAAAATTCCTGATTACAGAAATCAATGATACTTTACACTGTACATGGATTTATAGACTATTTAGGATTGACTGATACAGCTACCAGCCACGTACCATCAGCAAGTTCTGTATCTCTTGGTGTCAGGAAAAAAAAAAAAAAAAAAAGGAAGGATGATACTTTTACACCTGTGATGAAACTGTGTTGTAATTTCAAAGCAGAATGTCATCTCAAGAAAAATTATGCATAGGCAGGAATTTTCATGTGATGATTTTCTGCTGGGCAATCTATCATTGCTTGGATTTTTTTTTAAGTATCTATATAAACTCAAAGATTTCTAAGAGCAGCTATAATGCTGGGGCAGAAAACAGGAAAGTGGAAACAGCCTAGAGCCCAAGTACCCCAACTTAAAGGATCCCTAACTCCAGATTTCTTCTGCTCTTTTACCTGTTTAGGTAACAGGTAAACACGATAAACAAGTTATCTTCTGTCTTCTCCATCCCCAGCTCCTGCCCAACATATACATTATGCCCAATTACACCTCTGGAAACCATCATCAAGGTCAGGTAAGAATAACTGGACTAACTGGGAGACAGCACACATTCCCTTCATAGCCGTTCAGTTTGTCTCATGTTTATTATATAGTGTGCTTTTGACTCTTTCTGTTCTTGCCCTGCTGTGTGTAATGCTAAACACATCTTTGTACCAAATGCTGACCCGACTCATTTGTGTCCTCCCCCTGAAAACAATGAGGTGCTCAGATGTAATTGAACAGAATTTGAACAATAATCCTGGCTTTCTCCTGAAAATGAACAGTAGTGCATGAAAGGTAATATACCCCTATTTTGCTGAGTGCAGGGCTCTGAAAGGTCACACTGGGAAAGACACTGTGAATTGTTTGGAAAATAGCCAATTTGATTACAATGGGCGATTCTGAGCTTACAGTTTGCTTGTGTCTATCCTGCTTAAAGTAGCATCATTTGTAATAACAACTGTATTGCAGAAGCGCTGTGGAAGACACAGCAAGCCCAATTTCTACTCTGCTGAAGAATCAGAAAGGAGACTTAAATATCAAAAACAAGATACAGCCTATTCAACATTGTCTGCAACACAGACACTCAAATGCAAGTTCAAAAGCACTAAATTAATATTAACTTACACCTGCTAGACAGTCAAAATCAACAGCAGTTTGGGGGCGAAATGAACAATAAAAGCTACTATCAAGTTCTGAAGGATCATTTTCATTTTTACAATGTGGTGGGTTAACCTTGTCTGGATGCCAGGTGCCCACCAGGCCCCTCTATCACTCCCCCTTCAGCAAAATAAAGGGGGAGAATAAGATGAAAAACTCGTGGGTCAAGATAAAAGCAGTTTAATTAAAGCAAAGGCCAAAGCCATGCACAGAAACAAAAGGTAAACAAAGATGTTATTCTCTACTTCCCCTCAGTAAGCCATGTCCAGCCACTTCCCAGGAAAGCAGAGCTTCAGTGTGTGCAGCAGCTGCTCCTGGAGACAAACACAGTAACAAATGCCCCCCTCCTCCTCCCTGCCCTTGGCTTTTATGGCTGAGCTGAGGTCACATGGTCTGGAACAGCCAATCCGGGTCAGCTGTCCCAGCTCCGCCCCCTCCCAAGCTGTGTGACACACCCCCTGCTGGCTGCCAGGGTGACACTCAGCACTGGGAGGGTGCTGGGGGGAGACTGACTCCAGCTCTGACAGACCCAATACGTACAAATAAAAAATTCAAAACAGAATCCTAGGCATTTCTATGCTCCCACAGCCTAGGTGTAAGTCCCATCACCCTCCTGGAATTTGTCACAAGTTTTCCTCTTATGCCAGGTGATTGCCTCCAGCAGCTAACATGACAGATTCAAATTCACTTATGATGAAAGTGCTTCACGTGATTCACAAGTCCTCCTTGTCTTGTTGCAAGAAATGATGGGACTGAAAAATCTCAGCTTCTGAGGGAAAGACCCAGCCATTTGATCAGTGTCATATGCAGACTGAAACACCATGTATCTTCTCATGACAATGCTGTTGGTTTTGCCTATAACGCCCTGATGTGAAGCATCGTTGTTAGGCCCATTATAGATAAATGGGTTTTCCCAGACATGCTCTGTTTGCTCTGGACATTCTTCAAGATTTTTCTATATTTGCCTAGGGTTTGCAGTACACGTGCTCAGCAGGTCTGACATCTTTCCGAAATACAGCAGGTTCTTGCAGATGGGTTGCTTACAGATTGAAGTTCCACCTCCATTTCTTGAATATTTGTAAGCATCTGTTTAATGAATAACCACAAGTAGTGGACGGCAATGGGAAATGCAATGGACTTGCAAATGGCCTGAGTAACTTTAGAGGCCACATCAACCTGTTCTAAATCCCTCTGTTTCATTGAGTCACACTGGCACGCTACACTGAAATCAGAGTTACTCCCTCCAATGGCCTAGTGTGATGGCTGCATAATTCACTAACAAATCATTAGCATGTCATTCCTTGGTGGAAATCAACTGTTTCTAGCTAAACAATAGGGTCGAATGTACAATCTTAACCAATCTTAACAGCAAGCAGGGAAAAAAAAAAAAAAAACCAAACAGACAAACAAAAAAAAACCCCAAGTATCTACTATCTCTAGAAGGTTCTTCAGGTTTCTACTCCTGGAGAAGCTTTCTTGAAGTTTTCTAGATGGTGGTCAACCAGGAGAAGTGCTCTCCACCCACAGCGAGCATGCAGCATGGGGGCACAGCCTGCAACAGGCTGCAGCAGCAGAGGAAGCAGCTCGTGTAGTAGGACGCTGAAGTTTTGCCGGGTGGAGAAGCCTTACGAGGCGGCCTTAGGAGCCCAGCGAGCAGGCAGGGTTCCTCTGAGGAGGAGGGAAGAACTAAAGACCAGGTGCTGCAGCGGTGGGTATGGGAGGTTGTGCGGCAGGGCACAGGAATTCTGCCCCTCCTCGCCTGTGAGTCCTACCTATCTATTGTCAGTCTGTGACCGCTGGCTTTGTCATGGTCTCCACCAGGCAGAGAGCTTGCCCCAAAAAGACTGTAGCGACCCAAACGGAGGGCCTGTTCCGAACTGTGGCTACACAGGTCTCTGGCTGCAGTGAGTGCCAGAGCCTGCTGCTGCCAGGGGAGGGCGGCGGACATTCCACTTGTGTGAGGTGCCAGATAGTGGAAGATCTGCTCACCATGGTGGCGGAGCTGAAAGATGAGGTGAAGAGACTGAGGGCCATCAGGGACTGTGAGCGGGAGATCGACTGGTGGAGTAACTCCCTGGCGTGCCAGAGGGAAAGGCGCCAGGGAGATACCCCACAATTGGGGACAGACCCCCTGCGTTGTCCCCCAGGGTTCGGTATTGGGACCAG
>NW_010111658.1:0-15934 GCF_000699245.1 Pterocles gutturalis
TGCCCTTCAGTCCCAACTTTTCCCTCAGCCCGTGGGTTTCCGAGCGGTTCCTGCTCTCTGAGCCTCTCTGCGCGCCCGGTGCAGCCTTGGGACCAGGCGGCTGCCTCCCTGCTCCCCTGCAGCTCTCAGGAGATGCTTCATTTAGTGTTGTTTTCGTAGGGAAGTGTTTTAAAAAATCTGAGTCTTTCCTCTTGCCTTCCACACGTGCACATGGGGTCTGAGCTTGGCTGGGCAGTCTGGAAATAGGACCTAGGGTGTTCAAAGAGTCTGCTGAGGCAGCTTTTCAGAAAGTCGGGAGGAGACTTGCATGGGTTTCGGGGTATCGTGGTTTTAGGTTTGATTAGCTGCTTGCATTAATGCTACCGTAAGACTTTGGCTCTTAATTCGTAACATATGGTGGCTTTTTAGGTGTGAATGGAGGGTTGGGTTTTGGTGTTTCAGACAGTCTGTAGAAGGGCTTATTGTCTGGTGTTGTTAGTGCTTTGGGTTGAGAAGAGTTGCATGGGAGCTTCTAAATCAAAGGAAAACGTAGAAGTTGCAGGGGGTGTTTCCAGCATCACCCCTCTGGTTGCAGGGGTCAGCGCCAGACGAGAATTGTCGGCTGATCTTTCTTAGGGCAAAAGGCTGAGAAGTAACCAATGACAATTTTTTTTTTCCGGGCATCAAGGAAAAATCGTAATTATTCAGAGAAGGAAGCTAGCCTGATCCAGCCTCATTTCATATACATCAGGGCAAGCATCTCCCATCTGGACACGCTTGAAGAGCTTGGTCAGGGGTTTAACTTTTTTCCATTTGGCACAAAGTCGTCTGAGATGTTGCTGAGACAAATGGTGAAGAAACGTCTTTCACATATTACACACTTTCCTTATAAGATTCTGCTTTTGTAATGGCTTGGATAGCAAAAGGTCAGGCAGAGGAATCATAGTGCTACTGTAGAAGTTATTCGGAGTTAAAAATCCTGTAGGTGTATTACAGGATTATTGAACTAGAATAAGTAAAAGTAAATAGGGCTTTTCCTCTGATCCATTTTGGGGTTTGCCTGTTACCAATTTAAACTGCCCTAGTTTAAATTACTTAAGGGCTTCCCTTTGTAAATTTAGACCAGGATTTTCCTGAAACTCTAGTAGTATAATTTGTAGATGTCAGGTCCTGTATGTCATACGTTTGGTGACATAGTAATAATTTTCAATTTTACTGCAGTTATTACAGTTCTTGATTTTCCCTAGTGTAACTAGTACAATTTTTCCCAAAGCGTTAAGGTCTTAATATAAAAAACATGGAATAAGGTAATCCTAGAAAGATATTTGAATTATTTGTTTAAAGTTTCAAAAAGTAGTGAGATGTGCTATGTCAGTATGTTTTGTTCATACCCAGCTTATATCAGTAAGCAAACATTTCAACGAGATGAGAGTTCGTAAATCAGGCTTCAGAAGGTTTACTGACAAGATCTTTAAGACGTGGGTCATGCAACTAAAGATGTTACCAGAGGTTGCATGAGCTGCCAGAACTGAAATTAATTTTTCTCCTTTATTGACATTTCAGCTGGGATTTTGGATTCCTCGAGGCAATTACTGTCTTTTGATATTTAAAACAATTACCAGGGTAGTAACCTATGCTGCTGCTTCATTTGTTACTTATTAAATGTCTGTTATAAACATCTTTGCCAGACGGAGTAATGGTTGACCTTTGTGGCAGTCTGTCTTTTTTTTTTTTTCCAGAAAGGGAAAAATGATACTGCGTTTTAGGAAGCACTGCATTTTTGATAAAGTGCTAAATTGTGTGAATTACTGTGCAAATGCTGTTCTCTTGGGTTGTTTAAAATTCATTTGACTTTTTTTTTTTTTCTTCTCTCCCTGAAATTACTAGAGTCTGGCTAGGTAGGTGACAGGACTGAACTTCCGAGGTGGAGATGTGCATGGTATTAAATGGAGGGAAAAAAAAAATATCTAAAGTATGTGTGAGGATTCTCATCCTATTTAGATTTGGAGCAAGCAAGAAGTTCTTTTTCAGTGTGGTTCTGGTAGAACAAAATGTTACTTATACAAGGTCTGGTATGCCTGTACCAGAACGGAGTTTCAAGCGATATCCTTTTCAGACAAGGCTGCACAGAGATTAAAATCGTACCCAAGTATGAAAACACTGCAAAATCTGTTTTAATAATCAGCTTACTCACAAACTGAGTTGCCCAAATCCTTGTGCAAGCTTTACTTTTTAGAGCAATTTGGTATTTCATTACAGCTCTCTTTAAATGGTATACTTAGATATTTTTCTAGCAGTTTACATGATTTTGCTACAAAAATGCAAAGGTTATGAAGGGGGGTATTATCCCTTCCTTTTTAAAGGTGACAAACACAAGTATTAAGGAGGTACTTGATGAAATATTTAAAATCAGTGAGAAAATAGAATTAGGCAGGTATTTGTGTTTTATAATGTGTCTTATCATTGCACTGTTGGAAGAGACAAAGAGAGCTGTGCCAGTAGTGAGCGTAGTCTAATGGTCCAGGTAAAGTGCAGTGGGTAAAGGGTGAATAATAAATTACTCTCACATTTGTTCTTAATTACAGGGTATTAATAATGTATTTCTGAGGGGCTTTTATTTACTTTCTGTCCTGACTTCTCTAATCAAATGACAGTAGTCTTCCTTTTCCCTCAAATAGTTGATATTCTCCCACCCACCTGAGGCTAGTTAGCTGAAGTTTTGTTCTTTAAAAGTCCTGGAAGTATATATTTAGTGTCTCCTTCTGAGGTAAATATTTTAAGAGTCTTTTTTGCTCCAAATGTTTGTAGTACAGAGCCATTTGGCATTGAATTGTCACAAAAAACTTTTTTCAGTAACATTGTTCTCAAACTAGATGATCACTGTGGTCCTTTTCAACCTTGGAAAACCGTTCCATGAAAACATTGAACATACTGATCTTTGTTTGCTGTAATTGAATTTATATTTGTTGTGTTCTTTACTAATGGGGGTTGTGTTCCACTGGGAACAATTTCATGAGTACAGGTTGTCTAATTTTTGACCCTTTTAGTAACTGTACTAACAACAATTTTCACAAGATTAAGTCTTCTAAAGTATAGTAAATGACAGTATCCTGCACTGAGTATTGAAATGTTTCCTAAGTGTCCTTGATAGTGGATAAACACTCAAATATTTATGGAAGTAACTCACTTTACTGAGGAATAAGAAGGGCAAACATGAGAGCAAATTACTGTCCTCCTAGGAGGAGGATTGTAGGCAGTAACTGCATGGTTCTGAGCTTGCGGCTGTGTGTCTGCTAAGTCAAACTGCCAGGAGATGAGAAGATGCTAGAAAAGGTCCCTGTAAGATGAAAAACGAGTGGCGTCTGTATGGTCATGGAAACGGTTCCAGGAAATGGCAGAATTCCTGCTCAGCTCCAGGCAAAGAATGGGTGACAAATCCCGATGTTCCCTGAGTGTGAGCATGGCTTCCTTTCCGTGTCGTGTCGGATGGCGTGCCTATAACTTGAACCCTTATTTGTTTCCTTCCTCTAGTGCGTTGGCAGCTTTTCACAGATAAGTAGGGTCTGGTTTGAAAACGGAGCTCATAGTAACATGACTAGAAAACAAGACTGAAGTGTACTAATTTACCATGGTAATGATAAATAACAGGGTAAAATAACACAATTTCAGAGTATGTAAGTGGAACCCAGATTGAAATATGTTTCTGAAAAATCTTTAATGTGCTGCAGCCTCTGCAAACACTGCTAAGTGAAAACTAAGTAATGAGCAGAGGCTACTTTGGGTAAAGCCACACGAGGCTGGAATGGCGGTAGCCATTCTGATGGCTGAAATCCTGGTTAGCACACTAAAATCGGCAAAAAACCTCCACATCCTCCAACTTTCCTGTTTCTACACCCACAGATTTCTATTCCCGGTAAAGCTGTTGTATAGTTATCAAGGCAATATTCTCTCTAATTTGCTTTAAATGGGGAAAGAAGATCATGCAGTTATTAAAAAGAGTTGTCAATGAGTATGGATAAATTTTCGCTGACAGCAGAGAAGACTTTCTTACAAATGCAGTTCTATGAGGTTTTTTTCCTTTCTGCTAAATACAGCATTGATGGAGTCTGAAGGTTTGTTTTCTGTGTAGCTTCATATACTGAGATAAGTCTGTCTGATTCTCACAGATGTTAATCTGAAATGTGGTCAGCTCTCACTTGTTGATGAGTTGGGATACTGTGATAAAGTTTCTAGTAGACAAGCTGCACTTGTTTGACCTCAAACCATATAATTTTCCATAGTTTGTGTAGCTTAATGTTGTTTCCTGCTGTGTTGCAGCAGTTTCTAAGATATAATTTTCCAGAGTTTGTGTAGCTTAATGTTTCCTGCTGTGTTGCAGCAGTTTCTAATAATGGGAAATAGGAGCTCTGCATTTGGAAAAGGAGGATTAGGTTCCTATCACTGCTGTGGATTCAAGTCAGTTAAATTGTGTGTTTGTTGCCTGGTCAGAGGAATTTGTCATCTCAGAGTATTTGTGATCACCTGTTGCTGTGAAGCGCTCTGCAGCATGGAAGTATGTTACAAGATGAAAATTTTGCAGTTGTGCAGAATCTTCTGTTTGATAATGCTGCTGTGAACTTCTGTCAGACTAAAAAGTAGACTAGAACTTTTTAGAGGCTTGGGCACTGAGGAATTGCTTTTCAGTTTCAGTTTTGAATTTGAAATGATGTGATCAAAGTTGGTAGCGCCTGCAGTAAAGTAAAACCTTTTTTACATCAACCACTTTCAAGTTATTTATTCCCTTTGTGTGTATGGTGCAAAACTGCATGTGAAACTGTCATCAGGAACTGCTAAAAAATGAGATTAAAACCAACCTGCAGTATTTTTGGAAGTGTCTCTAGGATTTCAGGCATCTTAATGTAAAATATGGTAAAACTGGGGGACTTGTTTAATAAGCCAAAAAATGAACTGATCTGGTGATAGACTATTTTCTTTAAAACATTTTCTGTTCAAGAACTTGATTCTAGCCCTTTAGTTGACAGCATTTCAGCTGCTGCTTTTAATGTAATACTAAAGGAAAACGAGATGTTTGGATCCCAGAAGTTTCTAATATTTTTGAATATTCTGCTATTTTTGAATACTTTCCTAAATATCTGTTGCTTTTATATTAACCTTGAACGAGGTAGCATACTCAGTTTTATAATGGCATTTGCCTTTGTTAAAGGGTTGTGTAGCACCAAGCTGCACATTGGAAAATGCTAGTGATGGGGTGTGGTGTGAAGTCTCTTGTGCTCCACACGCATGTGGCTGTCTGACTGTTGTATGTTCTAGATCCCACAGTTCTTGAGCCATTTATTCTTCACAAAGACATGTATAAAAATGATCCTGAATGTTAAGTGGTGTTGTAACTCCTGGCAGCTGCAGCTATGCTTTGTACTAGCTCCATTTCCTTGCACCAAAATGACAGAGGTGCTGCTAAGTTCTTGCTCTTCTTCCTTTTCCTTCCTTTTCCCCCTCTGCTGGGTGGTGGTTATACTGCACTCACCTTTGTTCATAATACTTCATTTTAGAGTTGGTGTCTGTTGCTTTGACAGTTTTTCTCCTTGTCCTGGAAAGCAATGTTAATTTTAATAGTTTGAACCCATCTTCAGGTCAGTACCTCTGCAGAGATCATCCAGGCTCCAGGAATGGATCTTTTCTGTAGTCTTTTCTAGCTAATGGAGCATTTTTCCAAAACTTTTCATACCTGTACAGTGGAGAAGATTTTACTTGTTAGAAGACTGTCCAGACCGGACATTGAAATTCAAGCTCTCAAAAAAATTATTTTTAAGAACTAGAGCATCTCTGCCTAAATGAGGATGGGAATACATTACTGTCTGGAAATAGTGCAGCAGTATGTTGAGACAAGACATAAATAAAATATTATTTGAAATGAGCTGACTTTTTTCCTCAACTGATTAATCTTTAGCTTCTCCTGCTGTCAGTTCCACACTGTAATTTCTGAGAGCAGTTAGTTTTTTATGCATTGAAAGAACAAATGTGCATGTACATCACTATTGAGCTGCTCTTTTGGCTTTATGACCAAGCTGCCAATTAGTATCATACTGTCTGATGTCTACAAGCTGCCTTGTTTTCATTCAGAGCCGAGAAAAGAAACTGTAAACACAACATTTTCCATAGTATATTATTTTTCCCTTTCTTAGTGGGACTAAGTAGCTTGCAGAGAAACCTTTTAAGAAGTCATTTAGACTGAACATCCTGAGTTTCCTTGCCAGCTCGTTCGCTGTGGATGAGAAAATCCTTGCACTAAAAATACAGATTTCTCAAACCAACGTGCATGTCTACATATTTGATTCTTCTGAAGCCAGAAATAATTTTTGCAGCTTTTCAGGATATATAGGTCAATGTTAGAAGAAATTGAACCCTATTGTTTCTTCTGTGCCAATTCCTTGTTGGACAAAAGTGGTCAAAATGTCACTGGCAGGCAGCGTGCTACAGAAGCGAATCAAGTTGTCCTGTTCTTTCGTCCTTCTGGTTTCTGTGCTAGTGAGTTTATGTAAACTGCAACGAAGCATCGTTTTATCTTGTCAAGGTTTTCTGCAAGCAGATGACTAAAACTGCCTGAAGATTATACTGGTTCAATGAAAATATATTGGAGAATCGTAAGAAACTTCTATCTGAAACAGTTTTTAGATTTTCATATAATCTTCAGCAAAAATGAATGCATATGCTTTATTCATGAGCTGTAGTGAGTCAGTGCATTGCATAGTCTATACTTTTTTTTTATACTTTTTAACTCACAGATGTGAGATACAGGGTCTGGTTTTAGGAATTTCTAACAAGACCAAATCATGGAAAGTTAGATTTTTGGCTCCTCAGAAAACGGAATAAATACATATTGTATTACCTCAAAAACAAAGATGAACTGCAAGAATTTAAGAGTAGGGGAAAACCTAACATTTGTAGTTCAGCTAGCTGATCACTTTATTCTGTAAATTTCTGTTCTTTATTGCTTTTGGGTATTTGGCATTTTGAGTAACTAGCTCATTGCTCGGGAGTGTTTGGAAAATTACTGTATGGATGAAAAAATTACTGTGCGGATGAAAAGCCTCATGCGTGATAAACTGCTGTGACAAAGATTTAACATTCGTTTATATGCTTCATTACTTCAAATATTTTAATGGACGACATGAAGTTTAGCGGTAATTCCAGTGTTGCCATGTAATGTCAGAGCTGAGTGATAACACACAGGTAGTGAATAATAAAGGAGTGTGTATTGCTTGAAAGGTACATTATTAAAGCCATTACTTTTGACCTACAATTAACTTAATGTCACTGTCAGTATACATGGTAATTTGAACTGAAGTTTGAAGCTTGTTTTAGGGTATTGTCAATGATTCTGTAGGGCAGCCTTTGCTGGGCTGGAAGGTGATGGGTGAATGGAGGGGAGGCTGTGCTGGTGGCTGTAGAAACTTGTTCAGGCCAAGCTGGTATCCTTGTCCAGACTGGGAAAGAAAGCTTGGATGGATGTTAAAGGAACCAACTATTGTGACTTATTGCAGTGGGGGGGATTGAAGCAGTAAAGGGAGTGGGTGTCGGAAGGGGTCTGAGGCTGGGATCTTTTACTGTGCTCATAGGCAATGAGGAGGAGAGATGTTTTGTCACTGAGATCAAAAAATGTTTCCTTACTTATAGTTCTGACCTTCCAATCATATGGTTATTTTCCTTCACTGTTTAGTAACTGCTGTGTAGAGTGGGGCAGTACTGTATTTATTGGTACTGTAGTCTTGTTTAGGGGCAAGGTTATGTTATAGTTTAGGGAAGGTTGCACTTTTGAGCTACGGTGTTCATGGTTAAATGTGAGACTTCCTTTTCTCTCTCAAGTTCAGACAGCTTTTGGAGAATGAATGTATAACTGCTTAATTAAAAAAAAAATTATATATATATAGTAACATTGTCCAAGATGGGTTTTATAACTAAATAGAACTAAACTGATGCTATTTAAAATGTGACATTTAGTGGGGGAAGTGTTGAGCCATGAATTCTGTGAAATGAGTGTAACATCCATCTGAAACAGAACACACTACCCTTTCTCTGGTATCAGGGCAGCGCTCAGCAGACTGATATTACCCTGTTATCTTCTCATTCTGTACTAGCGGCATTTAGTCAGGCTCTTAAAATAACACTAGGGATGTTGTTGATTTTTGATAACTGACTTCTGGCTCCTTCCAACAGTGCGAGGATCCAAACCAGGCAAAAATGTCCAACTTCAAGAGAATGAAATTAGAGGACTGTGCTTGAAATCCAGGGAAATCTTCCTCAGTCAGCCTATTCTACTAGAACTTGAAGCTCCACTGAAAATATGTGGTGAGTGCTGTGATTTTGATTTGATGCTTAATTTGAGGGGGTTTCAGATAGGTGCAGACTTTAAGCAGAAAACAAGTGCCAGATGCTACTTATTAACAGTGGAACTAATAAATGATTGTAGCAAAAGGGAAAACTTAAATTTCTGTACTATTTCTTGAAATTACTTTCTAGTTTGGTTTCACCCTACTTGTACACAGTAGTGCTCATTCTGCACACACATACGTGTCTAGTTATGCTAGAAGAATTAAGAATGTCAAAATAGAAGCCTCAATAAGTGCACTTTAAAAAGCTTTCAGCAAACAGTGCTTTTATCCTACTCTAACACAGAGGTTTTACTTCAAACTGAAGTAGCTTGTTCAATATTTATAACGTTGGTAGTCTAAAACCTTGATTTAGTGTTCTGCTTGTCAGACACAAAACCATGATTTAAACCAAAGGCAGAAATACCAATTTCATTTTCAATACAGCTTCACTTCTAGAATTTGAATTACTGAGTTTCAGGAAAACACCAGGGATGGTACAAAGGAAAGGAGTTTCCCCAGGTGGTCCGTTTTCCATCAGTATTGCTAATGCTGTGTGGAAGTTCCAGGAATGAAGTAAAGGTTCCTGATCTCACAGCCACTAGTCAAGTAAAGGATTTAACTGGATGTCAGATTTTCATTTGAACACACGGTTTTGTGGAATCTTGGTTTTGTTTTGCGTGCATCTTAATATTTTTTTAAGTAACTCCGTACTTTGTCTTAGTGCAGTTAACCATTGTATTACATAGATGTCAAACTTCAGAATGTGATCATTTTCTATACCTTAAGATGAGCTGATTTTTAAGTATGTTGTGGGCCGTGTCTAACTGCAGGCTTTTCCTTTCTGAAACGTCATTCATTTGGTCTTTCTCTAGAATCAAAGAATGTAGTGAAAGGTCACTTACATGTTGTTTCTGAACACTCTTCACAGGTGACATCCACGGACAATACTATGACTTGCTTCGACTGTTTGAATATGGAGGTTTTCCACCAGAAAGCAACTACCTGTTCCTTGGTGATTATGTTGACAGAGGAAAACAATCTTTAGAAACAATTTGTCTTTTATTGGCCTACAAAATTAAATACCCAGAGAATTTTTTCCTCCTCAGAGGGAACCACGAATGTGCCAGCATCAATAGAATTTATGGCTTTTATGATGAATGTAAGTAACACAGATGTCTGCATCTTTGGCTTGGGAAGGCAGGGTAGGAGGCGCTGGTGTTGCAGTGCTGGATGATTCCTTCCTAACTCACAGTTCCCTTTGCACACTTCAGGGGGGCCCTTGGCCTGTTTTAGGAGGGGAAATGTGTCCTGTTGGAGTCCGATCCCCGTGGTACAAAGCAGCACGCAAGTGGTGATTTTATTTGTTGGCCACTGTGTTAACTAACAGTTGTCACTGGTGCATATTGTTAAAAGTTCTTAAGATCAGGTCATCATCTAGTGAGAAATGAGAGAATTTCACTTGATGTGCTTTACAAAAGTTCGCTTCTTTCTTTCATCTGGGGGATGGTGATGTATTGAACTGAACTTAGAGAATGGGCTGGTCTTTGTTGGGATCATGTCGCAGTGCTTGCGATCTACTTCCTATAAAGACCTGTAACTTTGTAATGTTTAAAAAAAAAAATAGACTTTTCCCTTCTGTGGATGAAGTCCTGCTGTATTGTGTGCTGTTGGCTTGGCCAAAACCAGTATTTCCTCATAAATGGGGCAAAGCGTGTGAAGCCATCAGTGTGATGCGTGCTTGGATCGAGCGCTAGGTCCTTGCCCTTTCCGTAGGTGGCTTCAGCTGCAGTTGTTACTTGAACTAGTGCAGCAGCCTTTTAATGGAGCAATGTGCTTGTATTTATGTGGCATCTCGAGCACTCCTTTTGAACAAATGCAGTGTTGCTGTGCAGTTTGTGTACCAGCTCTGTCACTGCAGTGTGCATTAGGCTCTGTTGTGATGGAGAATATATGTAGACCCTACCCTAACATGACAAGTAATTTTGCTGTGAAGTACAAGTGTATGTTCATGTTTCAAAGGGTGTCTTAATAAATGCAGATAATGTAGAGGAGATTAAACTGTTAAATTAATTGTGCACTGAAGTGTTCTCACAACTTGTGTTGAGGGACATACTTGGCTTATAGCTTACAAGATGTACTCTCCATGTCTTGTTCTCCTTCAGTGACGAAACAAAGATGTGTGGTATTTCAGAGATTAATCACAGGCTTAGTCATATATCGCAAATATGTTCAGGGTTCATCTCTGATGGGAGAGTCCCCTTGAAAGTAAAACTGTAGCAGTTTCATTTTTCAGTCCTGTTTCTTTGCCTAAAGAGAGACTTTATGTGGTAAAGCACTAGCAGAAGTTTAAAGAAAATCTGCTTTCCAAGAATTGCTGTCTTTCCCTGAAGAAAACAGCACATGGGAAGATTTTCTGCAATGGATCAAATTTTCCAAGGGATAATTTTCCAAAGCAAAGCTGGGACTGGACAGTGTGTCTGCCAACAGTGGAATGTGATTCTTTTGAACAGTCTTATGCTGTCCTCAGAGGCACTTCAGAGTGCTCTGCCACACTGGAAGAGACCTTTGCGACTTTCTTATAAACAATAAAATAGGTCAGTGGGGATCAGAGACAATAAATTATGCATAGGCGTTAGTGCTACCTTTTTTTTGCAAGTCTTAGTAAACTTCAGGCAGCCATGTTATGTTGGTTGTAGCTGTGTTGGAAAAGCGTATTGACTGTTTTTTACCCAAAATGTCTTCTAGGTAAGAGAAGATACAATATTAAGCTGTGGAAAACCTTCACAGACTGTTTTAACTGTTTACCTATTGCAGCTATTGTGGATGAGAAAATATTCTGCTGTCATGGGGGTAAGTAACAGTTCTGTACCTGATATTTGAGAAACTAATACTCTGGTGTCAGTCATGGCAATTTCATGTTTACATTGCTGAAGTTTCTTAACTTTAGGGATTTTTCTCTGCCTTGGCTCATGTATGAGGTAGTGTTGAGCTTGATGAGTGTCAGTTTTGTGAATCATTGAGCTGGTAGTTTTGTAACTTCAGACACAATGGTCTGCTGTTCCTGTTATACCAAAAAGCATATTTAATAGCCTCTCCTTCTGAGTGAAGAATCCTTGTAGGGTTTTTTTACACTTACATGACCAGGAGCTTTATGTACATTCTGAAAACCTGTGTTTTCGTAGAATGGTTTGGGTTGGAAGGTGCCTTTAAAGATCATGTAGTGGAATCCCTCCTGCCATGGGCAGGGACATCTTTCACTGGGTCAGATTGCTCAAAGTCCCATCCAACCAGATGGGTTTGGAGTTTCATTTGTAGAAATTGGCTCTGTTATGCTATGTGATATCTGCTTCATGCAATTTTTCAAAGTCATAAAATACATACTGCACCTTAAATGTTTTATCACTTGCAAGTAATTACAGTAGCCCAGGGAGATACCAGTGAAAAATGGTATGAGGTCTGTTTGATGTCGTATCTCATCTTACGAGGCCTGATCATTAAAACAAACATCTGTTGTGATTTCTAGTATTAATGCCTCTTTTACTTAACAGTTCTTTTAAGAGACACTTGGAAGATATTACTGTGAGATTATTGTAATCCTGTAGAATGTGGAAATGGCCTTGCTTATCTTGCTTCCAGTAAATCTTCTAGAAAGTGACTTGTGTTCTGTCACAAAAGCTTTAAAACAGATGTGAGTTAACATTGCCACTGAACTACATAAAATTGCACTGGTGAATCAGTATGAATACAAATTCTTTTGGTCTTGAATTAATGCCTCAGTCTTGCAAAGTTGGACTAAAATGTGACCTGCATGTGTCTCAACTCTGAGCAGGTTTGTCACCAGACCTTCAGTCAATGGAACAGATAAGACGAATCATGCGCCCCACTGACGTACCAGATCAAGGTCTCCTTTGTGATCTCCTGTGGTCTGACCCTGACAAGGATGTCTTAGGATGGGGTGAAAACGACAGAGGAGTGTCCTTCACATTTGGTGCTGAAGTGGTTGCTAAGTTTCTCCATAAACATGATTTGGATCTCATATGTCGAGCTCATCAGGTATTTTAATTTTGTACATTAAGCCATAGAATAATTTAGGTTGAGGCACCTGAGGTGATGATCCAGTCCAACCCTGCACATGTGTACTCGGCACAGGACAAAGCAGTGTAAGCCTGAGTTGCTGAGGATCTTGTCCAGCCAAGTTTTAAATATCTGCAAGGATCAAGAAACCACTATTCTGAACAACTTTCCCCAAAGTTTAACGACCCTTATAATTCACATTTTTTTCCTTAATACATATAAACTGTGGCTCTGATTCCTGAACAAGATTGTCTTGAACTGAGCAGAATACAGTTTTTCTCATTGCTAATGGCCTCTCTTGCTGAGCTGGGTCCTGTTGATGGTTTGCCTATTTTGGTGTAAAAGCATGGAACTTACGCTCCTTACATGTAGCCAGTTTTTCAGCTGCTGGCTCTGTTGAAGCTGCTGTGGACCTTGGCAGGAAGAAGTTGTCTGGTCTAACTTCTGCTTTTTTCTCTATAGGTTGTTGAAGATGGATATGAGTTTTTTGCAAAAAGGCAATTGGTGACTCTCTTTTCTGCCCCAAATTACTGTGGAGAATTTGATAATGCAGGTGCCATGATGAGTGTGGATGAAACTCTAATGTGCTCTTTCCAGGTAAGGTATCTGAAGATTTTACATCCCTGTTAGTGTAGTCACACTTTAAATTGTTCTCTGTTCTGAATTGATACTTTACTGTTAGAAAGCAATAATGCTTGCTTCAAATAGATCCTTACAGATACCACATGTAGACAGGGCTGTGTTTGCAGTCATGTCCAAAAATGTGATGAGCACCTGCTGGTGTGAGTAGATGAACTGTTTTACCCTGAAATTAAATCATCCAAGCGAAGCTATCGGCTGTTGTCCTGCTTCTGTTGGCACGGACTCTGAGATCAGCTGCTCTAAGCCCTGTCCTAGCTTCTGAGTAGGAAACACGTTTATTTCTTGGCACGTTCATGACTAGTCCAGATGACCTGTAAAATGCCTTAACGAGTGAATTAATTGATTGTAAGAAAGCTAAAACTTTTTGCTAAATGACTGAACTATCTTTTCAGATTTTGAAACCTGCAGAGAAAAAGAAGCCCAATTCCAGCAGACCTGTAACACCTCCCAGGGGTATGATCACAAAGCAAGCAAAGAAATAGTCACTTTGCCGCTGCCTTCTTGGGACTTGTATTATAGTATATAGCCTCCATTTTTAAAACTGTCATGTGTACTGTTCAGCTTGCTCAAAATAGATAATGTGTTTGTGGTTTTCCTTTTGATTTGATGAATGGCATTTGCTGGTTGTAACAGCGAATGAAAGACTTTTCTCCCTCCCAGGAAAAAGAGTTTTAAACTTTCCTTTCGTTGGTGTTACAGCTGTACACTCCACAGCATCTTATCCCGTCATTATGGGTAATTAATTGTACAACTGACTTTCTGAATCTGTACAATGAGTAGTGTAAATGCTTGTTTTCTTCTTTAGGATCTAAAGAGGGCACTAGTGTGCTGTGAGAGTAGAAATTTGTTACTGTCAGAAATTACATACTGTTTATACAAACCACTGTGAACTTTTTTTACGTTAAAATTTTGTTTTAAAGGGATTGCTTTTCTTTTAATTGTCTTGTCATGTACACGTTAGTTTTATTGCTGTCAACATTAGGAATAACCTCCGACCTTGCCAGCATCACTGGTATGATGTGTATTTAAATTCAGACACACATCCCTCTCCGTATACTTCAAATGACAATTAAAGCCATTATTTTAAGTGTTTGTGTCTCCTTCCTGAAGCCAAAGTTCACTTAGAAAACTGTTCATACACGACCCACCACACACAGTTGGCAGGGCTTCCCTGTCCCCCCTTCCTCTCGGGGATAAAGGGAAGTCCTGACTTGAAATAGCAAGTGGAGATGCTCCACTGTTTCTTCTGTTCATGGCAAAAGTAAACACATTTTTGTACAGTTTCCGTATGTTTAATCAAGTCGACTGTCTTACAGTGGCATCGGTCTGTGGCAGCCAGTGTCAGAACGCTGGAATTTACAGAAATGGTTCTAGATCTGCCTCCATGGTTCTGGGCACTTGAGCCTAAAGACTTTGTTCTACAAAGAAGCGTAGAAAATAGCTTGATAAGCCAGCCAGAGGTGTTGATCTTGATCACTGGTTTATATAAATCTCTCACAATCTTGTTTTTTAAAAGCTGTTAATCTTTTTTGAACAGATGACAGTGTACAATACCATGTAGTGCAAAATCACTTATTAAATGAAGAAATTGTTAAATCTTCTTGGTGTCAGTTTATCACAACGTACACACTACTGCTACCGGAGGCCCTGACTTAGATAAATAAATTGTTCTGGAAACCCACGCGTTCTTGGTTTGGATTTGTCTAAGCTGCAGGCACTAGAGGTATGTTTTTAAAGAGGAGTGTTTGGGTTTAGATCTGGTTCTGGAGCGTTAACACATACATTGCCCTTAAATGCAGGGAGGACATGCTCGGCTCTGTGTTTTGAGCGGAGTTTGCCTCGAATGACAGGACTGCTTTGTTGGAACTGTGGACTTTAGAGGGTCGTAGCTGAGGCCAAGACATTTCCTCTGCATCTTAATTAAAGAACTAAATTCTTGTCTCAGTAAACTGAGTAAACTCCCTGAGCAAGGTGTGGTGGCCGAAGCAGGTTGAGCTGCTGGGGAGGGACAGGGTGCAATGCCAGCCCTGGGCAGGTGGTTCCTGCCCTTGACAGGAATGATGTGCTGTTGGTCCATCTCCCTTCATCTGCTGCCTCATGGAAAATACTGCAAGATTTTTAGAAGTCAAGGGAGGCTTCAGCTGTTCTCAGACAGCTTGGTGGAGTCTGGGTGTGAAGCAGGAGTTTCCGTCACTGAAATGTCCTGCTCCGCTCTGGCGTCCTGCTTGGTGCAGGAGTTTCCCTTGGCGTCTGGCGTGAGATAGGCTGTTTTGGCAAGGTTGCATCTTCTGGGCAGTCCCCAGCCATTGATTTTTTTGTTTTAATGTATTTCTCTGACAAATCAAAGAGCCTTTTTCCTACTCTGGAGCCTTCCCACCCCCTCCTCCCCCCAAAAAAGCTAATTAACCAAACCACCTCTTGATAATTTTTGATGAGCTCATTATATTAGGTGTCAGAGATTGCCTGTCAAAGGCTTTCTCACAAACTTACTTTCACCCTTTAAATCACATTTGTGGTTTTCTTTACAGCTCTATAACTTTTCTCTCTCCTTGTAAAACAGCCACCTGTGTGTGTCTCGCTGGTCTGGTGAACACCAGTGCACAGCTGGAACCAGGCTTTGACCGGTGTCTGGAGGAACGCGTGAACCCGTCTGCAGCCGTGAGCTCGCCCAGCACTCTGCGTGTCACACCTTTTTCCTCTGTGACTTGTTTTTTCTCTCCCCAAACACTGTTCTGGTGACACACGCACCTATTCTGGGCTGCGCTTTCTGCTCGGCTGCATTCCCCGGGGGTGCTTCACGTCCCTCGGGCTCCCCACCTGCTGAGGGTGCGGGAAGTCCCGCGGCAGGGTGGCGGGGTGGGAGGATCCTG
>NW_010111658.1:15976-17476 GCF_000699245.1 Pterocles gutturalis
GTTATGATCAAAAGTTCAGAGACACATTTTATACCCAGTTGTTGGGGTTGGCTTTTTCTGTTGGAAAGTTGTGATCAACCCAAGTTCTCTTCAATCCCATCCTGAGCCTTCTGCAGCATGCCTGAGTCTGACAGAAATACGTGACTCTGGAGAGCAGTAACTGGGAACATCTGAAGCACTGTCCATCGATCTGGGTGTTACTCGAGGTAGTGGTGTGTTTCTCTTTAGATTCCCAGGAATAAAATGCGTCTTGTTTGCCATCCAGCTGTGGAAAGGTTATTTTTCAGCCCAGATCATCTCTGGTTGTTCCTGGTTTGCTTCAGGATGGGTCACTGCGGCTCTCAGTCCTGAGCTGGCAAGCGAAGCTGCGGTACTTTAAACCAAAAAGCAGTTCTTACTCAACCTGTGCTTGCGAGAGCGAGCTCTCCTCCGAGATTTCAGGCAGCTGGGGAGTTCCTGGGGTCGAGCTCTTTCCCAGCAGATGGGTTTTCTGCCCTCCCACTTCTGTTGCAAAGAGGAGCTTGAGCCTCAGGGGGTTCAGCTTTAGGAACATCTTTCTGGTCTCTTGTTTTCATGGGCATGGGTGTTTAAATTTTAAAAGCTCTTTTCTTTGTAAGGTGCAGTCCAATCCCTTCTTTATTCCACCGGCCATCTTCTGTCCCTGCCTGTGTTCTCCTCGAAACCTCCGCTCCTTACCGAAAAGGAGGTTGGGTGTGTTGAGCTCGCAGGAGATCTGCCACCTGCAGTCCCAGTCCCGAGCTGGTGCCTTCCACCTGGCACTGCTGGTGTTAACTGGAGTCAGCTGGGTCCAAAATGCCTCAATTAGCTGGGCACTCCCCCGATAAAACCCCTCCTGGCTGCTGCTCCAGGGTTGCACCTTTGCTGCCCCACGCACCGGGGTGTCTGGCTGATCTCTGTGAGTCAGGGGCTCGGGGGGATGGTCGAGGGGTGGGGGGTTCGGAGGAGGAGGATGGGGACAGGCCTGTGTGCTTTGGGATGAGGTGCTGGAAAATGCTTTTTCCAGGTTCCAGGAAAAATTCTAGGCACTCTCCAAGAGAAAACCCCATCTAAGAAACAAATATCTTTGGCCTTTAAAAGTGTAAAACTGGAGAGATGCTTCTTTATTAGGGAAGAATTAGAAATAGTTCAGGTTTTTCATAGCAGAGGTGCCACAGACGTGTCCTTGGTCCTTCCTGCAGCTGAGTTTTCTCAGGGCACTTTCCAAACCAGCTGGTGTTTGGAAGACGGAGGGGAACCCTAAATGCAAAGAAACCTTCTGATGAAGCGTGAACCAACACATGGGGCACATGGGGCAGGTTGATCCAGGCCTGATTTCTCGGGTTTACGCTTTTGGAATCCTCACGCACTTGGTGGGTGAGGGGGTTTTGTGGGTAACCTGTGTCCCCGCTCAGCAGCCGAGCTCTGCTCTCAGCAGCATTTCATTTCCCACCCATCCTGGATATCCGCTCGGTTTGTCGGGCTGGGGGGAAACTGATTTAA
>NW_010111659.1:0-689 GCF_000699245.1 Pterocles gutturalis
AGAGACACTATGGGGACATTGGGGACATTATGGGGACACCATGGGGACACACCGGGGACAATGTGGGGACACCTTTGGGACAGTCTGGGGACATGTGGGACATCACAGGGACACGTCTGGGGACACTGGGGACACCATGGGGACATTGGGGCCACCCCGGGAACATCGTGGGGACACCTTGGGGACATTGTGGGGACACCTTTGGGACAGTCTGGGGACACCCCAGGGACATTGGGGACAATGCAGGGACACTAAAGACACTATGGGGACATTGGGGACACTTGGGGACATTGTGGGGACACTGTGGGGATACCGCAGAGACATTGGGGACGCCATGGGGACATTGGGGACAGCATGGTGACACTGGGGACACTATGGGAACATTAAGGGACACCGTGGGGACACTGTGGGGACATTGGGGAAACTTATGGGACAGTGTGGGGACATTGGGGACACCATGGGAATGTTGGGGACAATTTGGGGACACTGTGGGGACACCTTGGGGACACAGAGGACACTGTGAGGGCACCCTGGGTACATTGGGGACACCCTGGGGACACCTTGGGGACACTTTGGGGACAGCCCAGAGACACCCTGGGGACACCTTGGGGACACTCTGGAGACACCCTGGGGACATGGGGACACCCCTGGGGACACCCTGGGGACACCCCGGGGGGACCCTGGGGGAC
>NW_010111660.1:0-30590 GCF_000699245.1 Pterocles gutturalis
GGGGTAAGCCCAGCTCAAGCCGACCTGCTCCGCATTTGCCCGTGCTGCAAGCGGGGAAAATTTGGAGACCCCCTAAGTGGACTTTGGGTTTCAATCTCCATCTGTCTCAGGAACTTTTTGCTTCTTTAATAGCAAATGGGATGCATTTATGTTAGACCCAGTGAAGCTTTAATATTTTTAACAGCTCCTTCTTGAGATTAAATGCGATTTCAGCAGCACAAACCCCCTCTCCGGCTCCCCCGACCCCGTGTGAGTAATTCCCAGAGCCTCACAGCCACTAAAAACAACAGCCATGGTTTTGTTTAAGGTTGGTCTGAATGAAAACAAGAGGGGAGGAATGTGCTCAGCAGAGGAGGAACCGCCGCTCGGCCATCCCGATGTTGCTTTCCGGAGTGCGTCGGGTAGATGGAAATGCTTGGTTTGGTCGTGCAGGGTCCTGAAGCTTGTTCTGCCTTTGAAAAGGGGATGTGGCAGCCACCTTCTAATTCACCCAGGTACAATATTTTTGGGGCAATGAGAACGAGTGGGACTTTCCTCTTTTTTTTGCTTGGTGGAAGTGGGATGGGATGGAGGTTGGGAGCAGCAGAGGTGGCTGGGTCTATCCCAGTCCTGGTCTCAGGGAGCAGATGCTGTGGGCATGGCCAGCCCTTGCTGCCTTCACGGTCTCCACGGTCTCCAAGACCCTACACCAGAGAGCAAACCTTTTGTAGGCTTTTCGACCTGTATCCTGGCGTATCCATGCCAGGACAGTCCAGTAAATAACTCTTGGAAAGGTCGATGAGATGCTTTGCCATCTTTTCCCAGCCTTCCATCTCTCCTGCTACTGCAAAAAAAGGACATTTCAGACTCATCCTCCAGAGCAGGGAGGATTTACCACCCATTTTACGCTTGTCCTTGACGCTGTTTACTTCAGGTGCCAGGCAATAAGGAGTCAGACCCGGCGTGTTTGAGCACTGAGCAAGCATTTAGCCACACAAACCTGGGATTTTCCAGCCAGCCCGGGGCTGTCCGGCACCTAACACCCTTAAGCCTCCTTTGAAATTCCTCCTCTAATTAATAAATAAGTGGCAAGTTTCACTGACATAATTTCAGAGCTATTGCTCTTAATTAAATAGCAAGCTATTAAAAAGAGTTTCCAAACACTGAAATCTTCCCTCCCCGCTTCATAGTCCTGCTTTTATTCCCATTAAGCGTCGCCGGTGGAATGGTTTGATAAATTTGGAAGTCATTAGGAAAGGTGAAGGGATCTCAGACCGCATCAAAATGTGATTTTATCGTGCGTGTGTGGACGATCCTAGCGAAGGGGACAGCAACAGGAGGGCTCATCCCTGCCTGTATCCCTGAATTCCCAGCAGGATGGAGACGGAGATGGGAATGGGAAGGCAGCATCATGCCGGGTCTCATCTATACGTATCGTGTATGTGTATAAATCTAATGAATATATATCATATATAGCATATAAATGTGTATAATGTATATGTATTCTACATTATTTTATTAGTATATTATGGTGTGGAAGGGGCAGCCAGCAACACCACGGGTCGGGTCAGCGAGGTGGCCGCACGGTTTATTTTCTTTGAGCTGAGAGCTTTTCGCGATGAATAGAGGGAGGGGATCCGAGGCTGGGATGCTTCTTGCCAAGAATGATTCGGAGGCCTCTTTCTGTTAGTCAGAGCTTTTTTTTTTTTGTTAATTCCTTACTGGAAGCCTGAAGAGGAGCCGCGCACCCGATGGCAACGTTGCTCACAGGTCTGCATAATTTTCTAGTATCGCTCATGTGAGCAGCTCGTCTTAATTATAGATTTATTTCTCGCCGCTGTCGCATCGCTTTGTTCCTCGTCCCTCCAAAAAGATGTCCTTGCCCGTAAGGAATGGGTGTGTTGTGCTTGTGAGGGCTTTTTTTGGGGGGAAGGAGGATGCCACATCCCAGCTGGCAGGGGGATTGGACTAGATGATCTTTCGAGGTGCCTTCCAATCTCTAACATTCTGTGATTCTGTGATTCAGTGGTTGCTTTTTTGAGGGGCTCAATGTGCTTGGCAGCTGCAAAAGAGAAGAAGAAAGAGGAGGGGATGTCCCGCACCATGATGGCTCTGCCCCATCTCCGCGTGGGTCCATGTTGGGACCATCAAATGACTTCCCATCTCCTGGGGTGCGGGGAGAGGCAGCAGCCCAGCATCTCCATCCCCCACCCTGCCCTACCTTAGCAGGGAACCAGTTTGGGAAGTGCCTCCGTGTTGGATGAGCCAGCCCAGGAGGAGGTAGGAGACCACTTTGGATCGAGATCCTGGCACCGCCGGGAGGAGGCAGGGTGGAGGGATGGAGACCAGCCAGCTTCCTAACTATGCAAACAACCCACACCCATGTTCAGTGTTTATCCTTGCCGAGCCCGTCACCATGGTATCTGGGCACCTTTTGCCAAGGTGAGTTGAAGCTGATGGAGCAGATCCTCTGCCAAACCCCAGGCTCTCTAGGCATGTGTCTGGGAGGTCTTTTAGATCAGCTGGATCTTCCAGAGTTACTACTACTGGGATAATCCCAAGTTTCGCTTCTGCCTTTGGGCCCCCCACTGCTGCCCGCTCCTCAAACCAGGTCCATCCTCACCTCTGCCATGGGTTTTCCTTACTCCGTGTCCCACCACAGTGATGAGCAGGCAGCTGGAGAGGTGGCTTCACAGCCTCCTGCTGTCCTCAATGTCCCTTGTCCCCAGTGTCGCTGTGGCTCTGAGCTGCTGTCATCCAGAGGCTGGGGGTGCCTCCAGGAATACATGGGGTCTGGGTGCGTCCTTGGGTGGCCAGTCTGTGGTCTGTCATGTTGTCCTCATTGCTCATGAGTGTCCTGGTTTGGGGCATGTTGGTCCATCTGCAACCAGAAATGGAGGTGGGAAGGTTTGATGGCCTCCCAAGAGGAAAGGAGAGGAGAGGAATAAGCTAAAAAAAAGAAAATAGAGAAGAAGGAAGAAAAGCAAGGCAGTGTATTTTTTCTGCAGGGTATTTAGCTATAAAAAAATAAAAAAGAGAACATTTTTATTATCAATGTTGAGCAATTTCAAAATGGGAAATTTCCCCTCCTGCCCTACGGGCGAGTCGCTGCCCTGGCTGCTCGCTGGTGGCATGCGAGAGGAGATAAGTCACGTTGACTGATCTCTCTCTCCTGACTCCCGTGTCCCTTCCAGACCTTTCTCCAGCCTTGCAGGGCTGCAGATTCTGGTGCAGCTGCTTTTCTTGTGCAGAAAACATCAGTCAGGGGCTGAAACTCGAGGCAGCCTCTGATGCATTTGGTGGCTTCTTGTTTCCTAGCGATTGCATTACGCCTGCTTTTCTGGCCTGAACGCCAGCTGAAAGGGGACTCTGAAGGTCCACCTCAGCTGGGATTAATACCTCCATGCTGTGGCTAGACGCTGGAAATACTAGAAGGGTCACATTTGCTTTACTTTATCATCAAGTCCTTGTGCCATGAGCAGGTCTCGCTGCCTCTGGCTTTGGGGAGGTGTTGGATGAGACAACCTTGTCCATGGATGGGTCTCAGCCCTTCAAGGTGCAAGGGGTCTTTGGGAGCTGCAAGAGGACATAAGAGAATCCCAGGGCAGAGAAAAAGGTTGTGGTTTACGTCCCAAGCTTGGTTCACTTCTAGCAACTTCTTCGTCCTATCCAGAGAGAGATTAAAGAGATTAACTCCCCCGTGCCTCAGTTTCCCTGGATGTAAAATAAGTACTCAACTTCCGTGGGTCTTGGTCTGTTTTTGGAGGACTTTGGTGGATATAGGGTGGTAAATTGAAAACCAAGTGTTATATCGAAAGAGGATCAGAGATTTTACGCCCGTGGCTGCAGAGGAGCAGGCAGGTTGCGATATTCCAGCCTTTCCACCGTGCACATAGACTTTGCAAACAGTTTTGTTGCAATTAATTACAGTGTAATTAGAGCAGAACGACAGTGCTAACTAAGGGCAAAAATCTTGTGAAACAAATAGTGTTTGGGCTGATTTGGTAATTGCTCCAAGTTCCCCAGATACAAATTACACTGTCAGGGCTCCTGATTTATGGCAGAGCGATAAATGCACAAATAACTCGGGGCAGGAGCTGCCTGCCGGGCTTGCAGGTGCGGAGGTCCCTGCCCCATCGGTTCTCCTGGTGGGTCACCCATGAAGTGTGTGGTTCTCCAGTTGTGTGGTTCTCCAGGTGTGTGGTTCTCCTTGAAGTGTGGGTTCTTCTTGAATTGTGGGTTCTCCTTGAAGTGTGGGTTCTCCAAGTGTGTGGTTCTCCTTGAAGTGTGTGTTGTACTTGAAGTATGGGTTCTTCTTGAAGTGCAGGTTCTCCTTGAAGCATGGATTCTCCTCGAAATATGGGTTCTCCTCATAGTATGGGTTCTCCTCAAAGTGTCCCATGGCCAGCAGGAGAGGGATGACGCCAAGTGTGTCCTTCTGCCCCATCCCCAAGGCTTCTTTTGAGGTTTCCTCACCATGGCCTTGGGTGCAACTCCCAGGGAAGTGGTGGAGTCATCATTCCCAGAGGTGTTCTAGAAACATGCAGATGTGGTGCTTTGGGACATAGTTTAGTGAGTTAGGTGGTGTTGGGTTAACAGTTGGGCTTGATGATCCTTGAGGTCTTTTCCAATCTTAATGCTTCTGTGATGATTCTGTGATGATTCCATCCTGGGCAGAGGAACGTCAAGCCACCAATGTGGGACATGGGGGGCAAAGAGGGATCTCATCCATCCGTGGTGGTCCAGCCTGTGGGACAACATAGCCCAATTGATCCCTTGGGTCACAACTTTTTCATTCTTGCAGAAAGTCCTCCCGTGGGCAAGCAGGCAAGGTTTGGCTTTGCTAAATCACCGGCAGATTTGTGCTGCCTGATCCTTCCCGGTCTATCTGGTGGGGCCGTGATAAATCGTGCCGGAGCAGGGTGACTCAGCTGGGGAAGGTGACCTTGCAAAGGGAGTACAAAGAGGTTGTGCCCTTATCTACTTCTCCGAAATGGGACCAGGCATTTCGTTTTAAAGCTTTGTTTCCTCCACTCTGGTTTCCAGCCGTACTCCGAATATCGCGCTTTGTTTTCATGCAGGAAGTTCCTTTCCAGATTAGAGAACCAGAGTGGGTGTTTTCTCACCTTTAATTAAAAGGAGGGAAGCTGGGACATTTTTTGCAAAGAAATCCTGCCTTGCAAGCATTTGGGGGTCACTTGAGTTAATACATTTCAAGAAATGCAAATAAAAACCCCAACATATCCAGCCATCGCTGCTTGGAGTTTAAAATTGAGTGAAGTACGCTTCTGAAAAAGTCAGGAGATCAAGTGAAAAAGAAAGACATGAGCTAAAAGCATCAATTCTTACAATTAAACCCCTCTGTGTTAATTTTTTTAGCACAGAACGCTGAGGTTTGGGCCATGGGTTGCTATCTGCTGGTGTCCCCGTGCTGGTGTGATCCTTCTGGGTGACACCAAGGGCTCCCTGCAGGATTCAGCCGTGGCATGATAATCACCAACCACCAAAAAATCCCACGGTGATCACGGACATCCCTTGCTGTGGGTCACGGGTGGCTTCCCGGTGTCCGTGGAAAGCCGCGGTGGTTGAGGCAAAGGTTGAGCATCTTCCCCCAGCAGATTTTTGGCTGGTCGGGTACCAGTTCCCCCTCCCCAGCACATCCCCCCAGCAGCCAGGCTCCTGCTCTGAATATTAAACCCTGAGATGGAAAGAAGGAGCCCGTCCAATGATTAATTTGAGCCTGCGCCGCTCTTATCCTGGTTTCAAAGTAATTGTCTCTCTTGTCCACAATTTTCTCTCCTTACATTTTGCTGCATATTTATTAGGTTTTTTTTTTTTTTTTGCGAGGCTATCTGCAGCCACATTAAACCAATTTACTCCTTGAAATGTCTGACCTTTGATCTGCCAGCCACCTCCTCTTCGGAGCCAGAAAAAAGAGCCTTTAATAATGTGTCACATGAAAGGCTTTGCTGCAGAGCCTGGCACTCGCACACCCCAACTCCAGTTCATCAAGTAGCGGGTGAATCAATTATTGCCTAATCATCGGTACCTATATTTTTGTGCTAAACAAGGAGAATATTTTCGCCCTTCTTTTTCCTGCCGCTTTATAACCTCCCACTAGAGAAAACTAAGGTGGCAAACACATGTACACAGCTATAATATTTCGCAAGCAACAACTTCAACCTTTGCAGCCAGGTCTGATCCTAGCAGATGTGGTTGGTTTTTTTGGTTTTTTTGTTTTTTTTTAAGAGGCGTTCTGGGTGCATCTCATTTTCGGAGCCCCTGGAGCATCCCTGTGTGCTCCGCAGCAGGGATAGGAGAAGAAAGGAGGGGTTAGCACGTTGCTTTGCTGGGGTGCTTTTGGCTTTTTTTTTAGACAAAAACAGTGAGGCAGGGGGATGTCACGACTTGTCCATCACAGTGAAGTTGGAAGCAGCCACCCCAAGGACCACGCTCCTCACCATCACCTTTCAGTACCCCAGGTACCTCCCAGTGCATCAGGGCTGGAAGCTTCTGTATCATCACCGGAGGACAGGCATCCTGCTCCGGGGGTGATGCTTCACCTCCTCATCCATGGACAGGACAAAGTGGGGACAGGACCCTTTCCAGTGGGGGTGGAAGAAGTCATCTGTAGCATCTCATGCTGGCTCTGAGACCCCTTTTTGTCAGGCTGCTGGCTCTTTGGACTGCTTTTGGGGGTGATGGAGAATGTTGTTTAGATCCTTATGGAAGCTGGAGCATTCAGGAGGGGTACAGGACCCTCTGGTTGGGCAGCGGGGCTTTGCTCCCATCCTCTCCACTGGTAGGGACATCAATCCTGCTCATGCTGAAATCAGCAGCCAAACTGCTGAAATCAGCAGCAAATCTGGAGGGGTGAAACGGGCTGGTGAAATTTAATCACAGCAATTCCAGTTTCTGTCACCTGCAAGGTTCTCCGATGCATCACTCGGAAGCAACATCTAACCCAGGAGCTCCATTTCACTCCCGGTGACGTCTCTCCAGGGCAGGAGCAGGCAGCCATCTGGAGGGGACTGCACCTGGGTACAGATCCATCCTGGACGTGGCCTTGGCAACGCACTTGGGCATTTATGTATTATTTATTTTCCCTGACGCTTTTCATCTCTTACATTGTTGCTTAACAGCGCCATGCAAAGTGATGGAGAAGGGCTGAAAAAAATGCAGGAAGCAACCCAGGTCTCTCTCTCGGTTTTAATCTTCCCGGGATGACTTCTCGCTTGCCATATGGGGAGGGATGTGTTCCTGACATCCCCAGCCTGCAAAACACCATGATCTCAAGTTTCAGGGGAAGGAGAAACCATCTGCATCGCTCTCGAGCACATCTGTGCTGGTTTGGCTCTGGGAGGACTCGGTTGCAAGCCTGGAGGATTCATCTGCAGCAAGGCTGGTATTAATTTGCCGTTGAAATGGGAAGCTGGGTGAAGAAGAGGTGAAGAAAAACGGGAAATACTACGGGCTGAGAATTCTTTCCATTACTCTCAAGAGTATTAACGTTGACGGTTAAAATCGTTGCTGTAGGAAGCCATCTGCGAGGCTGTGCCTACCAGGAATGGGAAGGGGAGGTGGACGTGAACGTTGCTGGGGAGGTTTCAGACCAAATCCCAAATTTGAGATGAGATTCAGATGGTCCTGAAGACCTTCATAAACCTGTGTTTCTTATCTGCATTAAAAAATAAACGTACCAAACCAGATCTCATTCTGTGCACTGTCAACTGCATTTCGGATGGAGGCATCTCATCTGCCTTCCAGCTGTAATACTGACTCACGCCTTGTGCCTTCACCCAAAGAAAAAAGTCATGATTGGGAGAACTTTTTTATCCAGGACTGTTTCCAAGCTGCACTTCAGAGGGAAAGTAAGCCTGGAACAAGACAAGGACGCGGAGAGGGACCTGTGTTAGTCCTGGCAGTGGAAAACTACTCTACATATTGACCTGGAAGTCCTCGCCTGGAAGACCTCGTGGAAGACTTTCACCTTGTCCTTGGGTTTCTTGGAAATCAGTGCTTTGCTTTCACACCTTCGAGGAGAGCCCTGGAATGGTGTGTTGATTCCCCTTAAAATGATGCTGACGCTTTTACCTTCGTCTTTTATCTTTGACACCCCATGGCACGCACACAGGAGATGCTTCACATTATTTCCCAGCCCTAAATCCACGGATGCTCAGCTTGCAGCCCCTGCCGTGCCCCATCCATGGGAAATTCAAGCCTTTTTGACCTTCACTTTTCCTCCTTGGGAGATGAAATTAATACTCCCTGCCGTACCTTGCAGGGATGCTGCTGAGATTAATTAGTTAATAGCCCACATCTCGCTTGCCTGCCTCCATGAGAGCAATCATCGTGTGGCTGAGTCTAAAATTTGCCTTTCCAATGACTACAAGGGATTTTGTGCTGGGATTTTGGGTGGGGGCATCCTGTGGACCCCGCCAGGATCCATCTCTTGGGTGGCAAAGGGCTGAAGCTATTACAAAGACGCGGCAAATACCTCCCTGCAGCCCTGTGCCGCATAATTTCCAGGTTCGCAGCGCTGTGTCTGCAAAGGTAGATTTGGTTTCTATTAATAAGGGGATAATAACACGGGAAACCTGGCTACAGGATGGTCCGGACCCAATTACTGCGGTCGCTGGGCTACGGCAGCCGTTTCCCTGCAATTATCCCACTGCAGCGCAGCCCTCTGCATTTTATTCTTAGTAACAGAGCCCCGGGCAAGGTCAGGGGGGTCTCTGCAGCCGAAAATCCGCAGCTGGGGGATGTAGAAGGTGAGATGGAAATGGCAGAGCCACCTCGGTGTTACCCACCGCTGGAGGGGTCGGTGGGAGCAACGTAGGGGCCGTGTCCCCAAGGCCACGAGTCCGGCAGCAAGGCAGTGCCCTGTTTTGTCCTTGTCCCAAGCCAAGTAGTGCGGGGGGGGGAGGGGGTCCTGGTGACCCCCATGGGACACATGAGCCACTGTGGGGTCTGTAGCAATCAGCCTCATTTTTTGAGGGGCCACAAAATCCATGGTTTGGTGGTGGACTTGGTGATCTTAAGTTTAGAGTTGGACTTGATTTTAAGGGTCTTTTCCAAACTAAATTAATCTAGGATTCTATGATTTAATACTGGTCTTGCTCCCAGTATGGGTTGTATAGGAGCTCTGCTGGTTTGCACCCACTGGGAATCACCCCATCCAGCTTAGCAAGCCAACATGGGAATCACGGAGGCAGGAGGTGCAGGGGGTGGTCTGGGAATTCAGATTTGGGGAATCCGGGGTGAGTTTCTTTCCCAACACATTCCTGTAAGAAGCCACTTTGCTTCTTTATCCATCAGTTGGGTATCCATAAACACAGAAAATAGCCTGGCAAAGGGATGCAGCAAGAAAAAACACGTTATAACCGGGGAGATGCTCAAAAGCAAGCGACCCAAATCGCTCTAAAAACATTCCAGACCCTTCCTAAACCTTGTGCTGCTTGTGGGAAAGCAGTGAATGGAAAAGAGATGTCAAGTATCAAAAAAGTGATGCTTAAAGAGAAAAAATAAAGCCTTTCTCATGAGAAAAGCCCAGCTCTAGCCTGTGCTGTTGCAAATTAAGTTTTCACTTTCCTAAAGGCAGCAGACAATGCTTCACTCGATTTCTTTCCCCGCCGTCATTAAAACTCGAGTGTGTTGTCTGGATACAGTATTTTTGCCCTACCTTAAGAGCTCTAATCTTTTTAGGACCGTTTCTCGCCGCTATCTGCAGACATTCGAAAGGCCCTTCTCAACCGCCGAGTGAAATACAATCCCTGTCTCGGCGAGCTTTACCTCCCCTTTGTCTTCCGCGAAGACAGAAGGAAAATAACCACTTAACGAATCTGCCAGCTCGGAATTTGCTCTCCCTCCCCTCCATCTCCCCTTTCGCAGCTATCATTTGTCGTGGGTTGCTTTCTCCCAGTGCCTGTTGCGGGGAGATGCCGAGGAGCCTTTCATTGTTTGCTGAACAATTCCCTGCAATTTGCTGTTCGCTGGTTCTTTCGGGCTCCTTTAATCCTTTCTTTTTTTTCCCACTTGCAGCTGCTTATTTTTAGCTGGCGCGCTGTTCTTATTTCTTCCCAAAACTGTTTATATTTTGAAAAACCCCTTTTTGCTCCTGATGGTCCTTTTTTTTTTTTTTTTTTTTTTTTGAGCATGCCTGGTTGCATGCAAAATCCCAAAATCCCTGCCAGGCTGGGTGTTGGATGCAATGAGCTGCCATTCACAGTTTTCCCAACTGGTTTTCCCCTTGAGATCTTTCTTCCAGCAAACCTTGGAAACCCACTCTTCCCTTCATGCCAAAATAATTTTGCTTTTGTTCGGCAAAATTCTCAGGTGAGCTGCAGGAAAGCCCAGCTCCCAGTGATGCCACCAACCCATCCCAGCTCCGTTGGGTGATTTGCGCTGTCCCAGTACAAATGCAAATCCTCTTTTTGGGTTTTGCTGGGTGCCAAAATGCTGCTGGCAATGGGCTGAGCTGGCTACTGGGCTGGTGGCCACTGGCCACAAGACGTGGGCATGAAGTTCAACACGTGGCAACCACTTGGCAATGGGGAATCCAAGTGGTGGCCCCAGTTGGGAGCCCCTCCAAGCTTTACGTTGTCTTCTAGTCTTAGGATAAACCTGAGCCGTCGGCAGGAGCCAGCTGATTGTGTAGATAAGGTGATGAGCTGGGATTTGGAAGAGCTAACTCCAAATTTTGGCTCTGCTACGGGCTTCCTCCATGGCTTTCGGCACATTGCTGGGTATCTCTGCTCCTCATCTGTACAAACGAGGTAATCTCTGGGTTTTTTTTTTTCTCCCGCTGTTTGTTTGGAGCATCAGCATTTAGGGATGGATTGCTGCTTCTTTAGTCTTGCTTGGTGCCTGTAAGGGGTTGAGCATCCTGCTTGGAGCTGGAAGACATTGGTGCAGTATAAATTGTCACTGCAATTAGATTATAATAAAAATAATAATAATAATAAATCCTGCACCTTGCGCAGTAGAAACCTGGTCTGAGCTATCATCAGCAAACAGCAGTGGATATTTTTATTTTCTTGCCTGTACGTATGCTGTTAGGGCTCCACTTTGCTCCTGTTAACTTGGATCTACAGCCAGAGAATTCACATCCATCCTTTCTTCTGCCCATGAGCAGGATTCAGAAATTCCAGGATATTCTTCATCCTACAAACATCTCCTGATCTGCCCCAGTTGACTGTCCTGAAGGCAAATAGCAAAACCCAGTGTTAAGCCCCTGATTTTCGAGCTCTTCAAACTCTCCACGCTGTGTCAGCCAAGATCTATTTCATTTCTCCCTGGCGGTCCCGTCTCCTCCCTCGTTAATATTACAACAAGCATTCCTCGTTGGGAGCACCGCCTGACCCTCGGGAAGGCTTTGAGAAGGTTTTAGGCAGGTCTGTGACAACTCTACCAGCTCCATCCTTTACGCAGACACAAAACCAGTAGCATCACCTCTGCCTTTTTCCTCGGATCACCCAGAAAATAGATTTATCATAATTTTATTTTTTTTTAATTTAATGAAGAGGTAAATTTATGTTGGAAAAGCAACTTGAATTTCCTGCGTTCAGAAATTATTAGGAATAGATCTGGAGATATTCTCGTTTTGGTGCTTTGATTTCCTCTAAAATTGGTTCTTCTAAAATATGCTGGCGGCTGGAGGTGCAACCCTGGAGCTTCATCTTTAATTGCTGTTTTCGTGAGCATGATGGCAACTGTGCTGTGGTTTCGGGGGAAAAAAAAAAAAAAAGATATCTCTGTTAATAACCAACTGGTCTTGCTGCCGGTATCTTGGACCAGCAAAAAAGACTTATTTCTGCTATCTCCTAATAACAAACTGGTTTTCTCTCTTGTCTTTCAACATCAGATGAGTTCTTGCTCCCATTTCCCTTTGACAAGTGCTGTTTTGTTTCCATTATTACTCAATAGTAAAATCTTTTCCCGGCAACTTTACCAGAAGTAGATTTACGGCTATGAAAATAAACTTGGGCGTGATGAGATCTTGTCATTTTATTATCTATAAAGCACCTCGCATGACTTTGTAGTTATCAAAATGTAATTATACATTTAGATTTTTCCCATCATCTCTGTTTGTCGAGGTTTTTTTAAGAGGGAAATGATAAAAACTCCAAAATCCGTGATTAAATATGACTCAAAATATAAACGCTATTGACTTTACCCTGGCTTCTTCCAGGAGAAGGGCAGAAAATAATCACTGTGCACCGTGATGGCGCAGATCTGCCCCGAGTGATGTTCGTGTTAAGACACATCTTCAGGGTTTTTTTTCATGTGCACGGAAAATGTCGACATTTCCTGGTTCAAGATACGGTATTTACCGATTCTTAACGCGGGGCTGGATGTTAATTGTTGTCAGAGGCTCTGGGTGTGGGCGAATCATTGTATAATGCCCACCCCCTTCGGGTGGCTTTAGGGTGCGGCATTGTCTTTGCCTCACCGTGCAGTTTTCAGATGTATTATTACCCAAAAAGTAACACACCCTTCCGTGCTTCGGTGTTTTTATTAGGGATCGCTCTGAACCAGCGCTCCCAGCACCTGGCAAAGCCGCCGTTGGATGTGGAGCTTGGAACTCAGGCTTGCCTGGGCTTCCCACTGGGATTCCCTATGGAGCAACTCTCACGGCTGATGCTTAGCGGTGGGAGCAGGTCAACTAGGGCGTCTTCAAGGTCGCTTCCAACCCAAACCATTCTATTTAGATTTAGATGAGATATTAGGAAGAAATGTTTTCCTGTGCAGGTGGTGAGGCAGTGGCCCAGGTTGCCCAGAGAAGCTGTGGATGCCCCATCCCTGGAGGGGTTCAAGGCCAGGCTGGATGAGGCTTTGAGCAACCTGGGCTGGTGGGAGGTGTCCCTGCCCATGGCAGGGGGTTGGAACTGGTCTTGAAGGTCCTTTCCAACCCAAACCATTCTGTGATTTTATGATCTCCTCCCTATGGTCACGTTGGCATGTAGCCAAGGGCACCCTTCATGGTTGGAGACCACTGAGGACTTGTGCTGATCTTCATACAGAATCACAGAATGGTTTGGGTTGGAAGGGACCTCAAAGACCATCCAGTTCCACCCCACTGCCATGGGCAGGGACATCTCCCACTAGCCCAGGTTGCCCAAAGCCTCATCCATCCTGGCCTTGAACCCCTCCAGGGATGGGGCATCCACAGCTTCTCTGGGCAACCTGGGCCAGTGTCTCACCACTCTCACAGTAAAGAATTTCTTCCTAATATCTCATCTAAATCTGCCCTCTTCCAGTTTAAATCCATTACCCCTCGTCCTGTCACTTACCTAGGCTGAGCTCCTAGATGGAACTTACCGTGATATGTAGCGGTAGGAGACAGTGAGGTGGGAAAGACGGGTGTTTTTGTTGGGACTGGACAGGGCAGGAGAGAATTGTCCCTTTGCAGGCTTGGCCCTGGTTTAGGGACTGTGCTTGGACTCATCCCCATGCAAGGGATTTTTTGAATTTTGGCCACTCTGTTTTCTAGCTTTGGCACCGGATTTGTGTGCTCACCTGCCTCAGTTTACCACCTCTCTATGAAGTGAGGATCAAGATAACCACACAACCACTACTTCCGTGGTGGCTCTTCCACCATCTCCACCTGGCCAACCCTCAGGAGCATCAGTGATGGGTCAGCAATGACCCCTTCATCCATAGTGACCTCTTTGCGCACCTCTACCTCATCATCTTCTTCTCCAACCACACAGTTCTCTTTCTGTGAAGGCTTTTATTACTTTTTCTTTCCTGAATAAAGCTGTATTTAAATGAAACAGAATCCGAGGCGAACTCGCAGAGAAGTCTCACCTTTCCCTGTGCCACAGGATTGAATAGGGGGCAACGATGCAACCCCCTTATTAGAGTAATATAATTTTCTGTCTGAAATAGGAACCAGGGATGTTTTAATGATTTGGCTCATTAGGTGGACTTTCCACTTAAAGTGTCTGTCTGGCAATTAAGGCTGGGAAAAGCATGACTGATGACCACACCTTCTGGGACTTAATGGGGAGTCTGAAGGCTGATCTTATTATCGCACTGATACAGTCTGTGATAAAAAAAAAAAAAAAAAAAAAAATAAAAAGATACTCTCCAGAGATTTATTTGCCCATTAGGAAGCTGCCAGGAGAAGGTTAAGGGAACTCGTAAGGTCAAAACTGAACAGAGAAAAGTACTAAATGCTTGGGATCTGGGTGGGCAGAAATCGAAGGACGCGGTTTCTGCTCTTTGCTCTGCTAGTGACCTGTTACATGGCCTTCACCGAGTCACTTCTGTTTTTTTCTGATGTGGCTGGACATCACCTCGGGTGGCCACCATGATGCTTGACGTAACGTCACCATGGCTTTGTCTCGGTGACACAAGTCCCTGCTGCCATCACATGGAAAAAAAATTGTGTTGAGTGGAAGGAAGCATCTAGAGTTGGGAGGAAAAATGATGATGTTTAGGGGATGGAGCTGAAAAAGGGTACGGAAAAATTTCCATTCTCCTCCAAGCGCATCCTCCTGGTTGTTCCTCAGTGATTCCCTAATCTGTTCTGTCCACTTTAAAATGTGACCCGCTGTAATATTTTATTTAAGCCTGGTGTTTAATGGACTGGAACTTATTGTAGAGCTCACTGTGCTGGCTTCAAACCTCCTGTTGGGTGGCTTCAAACCTCCTGTTGGGTACCATTTTACTGACATTAGCTTGCCATTGCTCGTCGGTGATTTTAACTGTGCTGATGGGTTGAACACCCCAGGATACAGGCTCCAGCTCTTTCAGCTATGTACTTCGCTTGAGCTCCCTTAAATACGGTTGGGAGAGATAATTCAGGTAAATATGTTTTGGTCTTGACTTTCACAGGCAGCATGATTTCTTTGCCTCAGTATTTCCTGTGCTTTTAATTAAACAGATGCCCACATTTAGGGAAAGCATTTTGTTTCAGGCCAAGCAAGTCATTTTTAAACAATTTTTCAGTTCCAGAAAGGAGAAGTCCTGTTCAAACCCACCCTTCTGCTCCCGAAAATCCTCCTCTCCTTTGCTCTGTGTCCTTCGCAAGGGGATGCGCTGACCCCAGCCCCATCTGCTCTGTTAGGAAAGCAGAGAGTCCCTGATTTCTCATCCCTCCACTTTGCCTTTCCTTTGTGCTGAGTGTTGGGAGGCGAAAAAAAACCCACATATATTACTTAGATTTGTGTGAAAACTAAATAATCAAATACGAAGACATTGGCTTCTTGTATTTTAAGGAATCCTTTTGAAGTTGACTCTTTTGACCTTTGAAGCCCCGCATAATTTTTTCCTTCTCCTCTTCTCCTCCTCTTTGTTGTTCCTTGCACTCCTGTAATCTTCTCTCCTGCCTGCTTCCTTCATCTCCTCCTACCCTTCTCCGTGTCTTCACTTATCTGCTCCCCGCGTTTGAAGCGCTCAGTGGCTCCCGCCGATTCCCCCCCGGCAAGCCTTCCTCCCAGCTGCTAAGAACCTCTCTTACCCCTCCTGTTTTCTCCAGCTAACATTTTACCTGGGCTCTTTCCACCTCCCCTGTATTGCTTTTTATTTTTTTTTCCTCCCTTCCATTGGGAAATGTTAAATGAAGGGACCTGCCTTAATCTTCTGGCTGGCCAAGTGCAACACGTCCACCCACAGCTTTCAGCAGGGGATGGGCTCTCTTCCCTCTCTCCGGACAGAAGTAGGACTCCACCCTTCCTTCCTAATAGTATAATAACTGCATGACCTTCCTGAGCTGAATCCACATCGTGTCCAACCCCACCGTCTTCTCTGTTGGCCTCATGGTCTCCCCACGGGTGGTCGTTGGGGATGGACATTCCTACATGGTCCAGCACGTGGTGGGATCCCATCAACAGACTCTAGTGATGCTCTAAAGTTGGAGTTCGGAATAATTCAATAAAAAGAGGTTTCAGACAGGGTAATATATGAAAATCGCTGCAGAGCTTCAGTTTTACCAATTCAGCAAATGTTTTTCTGTTTACCGGGAGTTGGAGCTTCGCTGGGGTGAATGGGAGGACTCATAGAATCACAGAATGGTTTGGGTTGGAAGGGATCTTTAAAGGCCATCTAGTCCAACCCCCTGCCATGGGCAGGGACACCTTCCACTAGATCAGGTCCAGCCTGACCTTGAACATTTCCAGGGATGGGGCATCTCCCACCTTTCTGGGCAACCTGTGCCAGTGTTTCACCACCTTCATGGTAAAAAAAATTTCTTCCTTCTTTCTGACTTCAATGGGACAAGCCGTCTTTTTTCTAAAGGGTAAATTTATCCCTGAATAAAGGATGTGTACACATGAATGGAGAGGTTTAGGAATGAGAGTGGTGGACTTGGAAGGGAAGCAAAACTCACCCTGCATTTGTCTGGGGAAGGTTTTCTTGCTTATTCCCTGGTCAGGAGGAATCTGGATTTGCTCCTGGTACAGGTAAGTATTCCTAGTGGGTTCATGAGGATGTGAATTCCTCCTGCAGCAAACATATGAGCTGAGAAAGGGCAGCGATGGTTGGTTTTATGAAGAACTTCTCTCCTTTCTTGCCAGGCTACAGAGTTCATTTTTCCACTGACACATCTCTGACAAACACCCAATGAGGGCGTGGCATGGGGAGCCAAGTGATTGTGTTGTCATGGCAAAGACTAGGGAAGCAAGATTTATATCGTGGCTGTTCAGAGAGTTGGAGGAAAATGGCCTGAAGCCAGAAGTCATGCAAGCATGGCTGATACGGTCTTCGTTTTTTTGCCAAGTGTGGGCTGGTTGGTGGCTTACGTGAAATGGGTTGTGTAGTCTTGGTCCAAGTCTTGGTGGGCATGATTCCACATCGCAGAAAGCAGCCATACAAATGACACTTTTGCTGACAGTCTTAGCAGAAAGATGAGTTGCTGAATTGGCCCTGAAGATGGAAAAAAAAAAAAAAAATCCAATGAACTTTGCAGATAGAAAAGTGCTACCTTCTACCAGGGAAGCAAGAAGAGCAGATGACCTCAGAAAGCCTGGCACACGCACACGACTACAGTGACGTGTTTAATTTACCCAAAAGCAATGAGGGGAGGGCTTTAGGTTGCTCTCTGGAGATGTGGCTTCAGGTGCAGGTCCCCAGCATGCCTGTGGTTGTATTAATTCATCTCCTTTGTGCCTCAGCTCCCTGTCTGCAAAACCAGAGTGTGGAGTCAAGAGAAAGGTTTTGGTGACCAGGACCTTTGGAAGCTCCAGATTCAACTTCCCACTTTGGGTCATGCCTTTGTGTGGGTGAGATTTGAGGATCTCCAAGGTTACAAATATCAGCATCTCTCTGGCATCATGGTGCAAGGCTTGACGAGATGTTTTTTCTTAACATCTGATCTAAACTTATTTTGCTGCAACTTCTGTCCATCGCTTCTTGTGCTCTGAGAAGAGTCTTGACTCCACCTTTTCTAGAGTTATGCATTAGGTAGATGAAAAAATTAGATTTTTCAGCCACTCTTCCCTAGGCTGAACAAACCTCTTCTTCCCAGGTGCGCTCCAGCCCTGTAACCATCTTCATGTCCCCCCACAGTGACAACATCTGGCTGGAGACCCCAAATTGGACACAGCGCTCCACCTGTGGTCTTACAACTACCAAATAGAGGGGAAGGACCACTTCTCATGACCTCTGGGCATCACTTTTGCTAACACAACTCCATGTGTGTCTGCCCATCTTTTCTGCAAGGATGTTCTGTTGACTCTTGGACACCTTGTTGGCCAACAGAACCACCAGGTCTTTTCTCCAAGGTGGCTTTCTAGCCAAACACAGGTGGTTCTTCCTTCTTACCGAGGTGGCACGGATGGGAAATCCCAGGGTCTTGGAACAGCTCAGAGGGCGAGGAGCAGAGCGTCCCTGGAAATGGAAGGTCTGGAGGAGGGATGAGCTTGGCCATATTGCTTGCTGTTGGCTACGGCACAACTTGGCTCAACCTTGCTCTTCACGACTGAGAGGTGAGAAGGTTGCAGGAGCAGGAGAGCACCGTAGAAAGTGTGAGGATACACAGAAGTGTTTTGGGGTGGTTTTGGTTTTTTTTTTTGGTCTCAGGTTCATTTTTGTTTGGAGGAGGTGCAGCTCATGTAGCTGCTGCGGTTGCTGGGAATGTAAAAGGAAGATTTCTGTCTCCACGGCTGCCCATCCATCACCTTTCACAAGCCTAGGAGCAAAAAGGAAGAATAAAAGGAATAACACGAAAATAAAGAACCATTGCAGCCGGAAAGCTATCCTCTGTGTTTCACAATTCTATAAATTATGCCCTTCCCTTCCTCTTTAATCGCCAGGTATATAAAATACACTTGCTGCAGAATCATATTCTTCCCATTAAAGTTTCAGAAGAGAAATACAGGTCCCATCTGCCTGTTTAGCAAAGCAAGGCAGTGCATGACCATTTTTTTTTTTCCCAAAATCTTCTTTATGGCAGGAGTTTTCTCTTTTAGGACAGGCCATTTATTTTATTTTCTCATTTCAGCGTGTGTTTTCACAAGCAGCCTCCTTTTATTCTCCCACGGGGCTTTCTCCAATGCCTTCCAACTCAAATGCTCCTAAAAAGCAAAGGTGCAACCTGCACTTCATGGAGGTCAAAGAGAGATGAAGGTCATGTAGGACTTAAGCGGGGATGCTAGAGGTGGATTTTAGGAAGAAATTTTTCACTGTGCAGGTGGTGAGGCAGTGGCCCAGGTTGCCCAGAGAAGCTGTGGATGCCCCATCCCTGGAGGGGTTCAAGGCCAGGCTGGATGAGGCTTTGAGCAACCTGGGCTAGTGGGAGGTATCCCTGCCCGTGGCACGGGTGGGAACTCGATGACCTTTAAGGTCCCTTCCAACCCAAACTGTTCTGTGATTCTGTGATTCTATGATTTCTGCTTTGCAGACAGGACAGACACTGTCTGAGCAGCAAGAGTTGGAAATAATGAGAAATAATTATACTGGATTTTGGAGGCATCCATCCATCCATCTGTCCATCCATCCATCCATCCCTTCTTGCTTACAAGGATACTTGTGTTTATTTGGTGTTGGTCTGGAGCTGGGATGGGCATGAGATCTTAGGGATGAGTTGGCTGCATGGTGGAGGAGTAAGTGTGGCATCATCCCGTGCCATCTAGCAACTGTCCCCAGGACTCATCTGTGCAAAGGGCATGATGCAGAGGATGCATGTGCGTGCGTAGGGTGAGTGTGCATGACAGCCTCCACTTCTAATTCAACCCACTGGGTCTTCATAGAATCACTGAATGGTTTGGGTTGGAAGGGACCTTCAAGACCATCCAGTTCCAGCCCCCCTGCCATGGGCAGGGACACCTCCCACTAGCCCAGGTTGCTCAAAGCCTCATCCAGCCTGGCCTTGAACCCCTCCAGGGATGGGGCATCCACAGCTTCTCTGGGCAACCTGGGCCACTGCCTCACCACCCGCACAGGGAAGAATTTCCTCCTAATATCTCATCTCCCCTCTTCCAGCTTTACACTGTTCCCCCTCATCCTATCTCTCCACCCCCTGATCCAGAGCCCCCGCATCTCTCCTGTAGCCCCCTTTCAGCACTGGAAGGTGCTGGAAGGTCTCCCCGGAGCCTTCTCTTCTCCAGGCTGCACACCCCCAACTCTCAGCCTGTCCTGGGATGAGAGGTGCTTCAGCCTCTGACCATTTTTCTGGCCTTCCCCTGTTCTTTGCCTTATCATGGGTTACATGAGGCACGTGCAAAATGGCTGGAATGATTATTTATCGTGCTGCACCCTTAGAAATCCCTCCTACCCAGCAGAAGGACATGTTTCTCTTTTTTTACCATAAAGCCTCATTTTTCTTCAGTGGCATTCAGAGCAGAGCAAATTCAGAGGACCGGGGCTACGCGGCTGCTTTTTCCTTGCCTGGAGATTTACACCCGCACTCCCGCTGCTGTTGGAGTTGACCTGCTCTAAGTATAAATCAGACTGTGCTCTGTTAGATGCCTTATACTTTTCCGAGAAGTCACATGCAATGGTAGAAAGGATCCGCCACAAATTTTGCACTGTTTTTGGGGGGCTGAATGCTGCTGGGGGAATACAGCCACAGGGAGACTTCTGTTCCCCTTTCCTGATGGGTTCACTGTAAAAAAGGCTTTTTTTTTCTTTGCCTTTTTTTTTTCTTTTTATTTTTTTTTTTTACCACCTTGGGCAAGAAGCTGTTTGGTTTGATGGAGGTTCAAATTTTATTTTTAAGCAAAAGATGAGAAATGCAGGAGAGGAAACCGCACTCTGTTCCTTAAAATAAATGGAAGAAAAGACAGGGCTAGAAAAATATTCTCTGGTGTACGCGCTTTGTGAGCATGGACCTTGGATTATGCAGCATCGAGGAGCTCTGGGTGTCAAACTGGATTGTATCTTTTCCTCTATAAGGTGTTTTTTGTAAGGGCCAGGTTGAGCTTGTGGGCTTACAAAGTCCTATAGCCCATCGGTAATGGTTTTAAGCTGAAAGAGGGGAGATTTAGATGAGATATTAGGAAGAAATTTTTTTCCTGTGAGGGAGGTGGGGCAGTGGCCCAGGTTGCCCAGAGAAGCTGTGGGTGCCCCATCCCTGGAGGGGTTCAAGGCCAGGCTGGATGAGGCTTTGAGCAACCTGGGCTGGTGGGAGGTGTCCCTGCCCATGGCATGGGGTTGGAACTAGATGGTCTTGAAGGTCCCTTCCAACCCAAACCAGTCTGTAATTGTATGATTTTGACCATCCATCTCCTAAAACCCCTCCTGTTGCTCCCAGGCAGCCATCCCTCCTGGCTTTTTCATGCTCTGTACTTTGCATCCCCTATGCAAGCACCCGATTCAGTGCTCAGCCTTCAACAACTGTGGAAGGAGACTTGAAATCCCCACTTTCACCATCCACAAAGGCTGGAGCCACCAGTATCCACCTGGGCAAGAGGAGCAGCCCTGCTCCTCGCCTCCCACAACCCACACACACCCATGGCACCATTACCTTATCATTAAATCTCTTTTTTTTTTTTCCCCTTAACTGGAAGGTTTCTGCTCTAAACAAGGGTTTTCTCTAACCATAATTGAGCTCAGCGGAGGGCAAAGAGCCACAATAACTCAAGGCTTTGTTCTGTGTGCAAGGAGCGAGTCCCTCTGCCTATCCTCAGGTATGCCAACAATGCAAGCAGAACTCCCCTCGACCTGACATGAATCTCAGGGGCAGGCTTTGCAAATAGAGGCGGTTGTCAAAAATGGAACTTAAGTGCATTGAGAAATTTTTTTTGAAGTACCGACTTGAAAAAAAAAAAAAAGGAAAGTCCCCGGCGTGCCGTGTCAATGGTCTTTCATCCAGGGTTGGTGCAAGGCTTTGAAGCATGACGTTGGCAAGCTCCTGGGGTCCTGCCCATTCCTAGGAAGGGCTGAATGGAGATGTATGTATATGGATATAGAAAAAAACCATATAAAATGCAAGACATGGCATTTAGGCTAATTTTTGGCGAGTGTCTTAACAAACAAGGGCTTCAAGGGGTATTTTGGTGATGTGAAGCATATATGAAATAGTGTAACGTGGATTAGAAATGCCAGAGATTATGGGTGAGGTGGGTGGATGGAGAGGTAGATCTTTCTAAATGTCTTCTTTTATGGTGGCTCCTTAACTAATGAATTTCCCTCTCTTAGAGAGAATTCACTGCGTTTAACCGGAGACTGACATATTTGTGCTATGAAAGGAGATGTAAAATATACACAGTGTAATGATGGGGAATGTGGGGTGAAGTGCTGATGTTCTCCCACCCAGGACAGAAAGCCTGTCCTGAAATAGTGTGACTGATTCCACATTTCTGCTGTTGCTCATCAGGACATTTCCCATACCCAGAACACCCTCCAGTCCTTTGCTCAGGTGGATCAAACCAACACCCTGGTGAAAATACGCAGAAGCAGCCACACGCTCCTCATGCATGTGTGATGCCCATCTCCAAGATCCTTGGGATCCTCCACAGATCCTTGGGGTTGCTGTTTTGTTAGGCATCTGATTTTTTTTTTTTTTTTTTTGTGTAAGATAGCTAGAACAAAACAGCTGCTGCATAAGATACTCTCAGTCCAGGAGCTGGGAGCCAAAACCTCTGTAGGTGTGGATGTGTTGCACCATGAGGTTGATCTGAAACATCCCATAGGTTTCTCTGGAAGTTGTAGCTCTTGAACCAGACAGATCTAGTTACATTTGTCCCCCTAAGCAGATGCAATCCGATGTCCAGATATTGCCTTACGCATCCAGCTGTGCCCATGGAAGGTGATGCCTCTCTCCTGGAGGTTCCTGCCTCCATCACGGTGCCGCTGGAACCATCCTCCAGGAACACCAGCCAAGTTGCCTTCACCCAAGTTGGAAGAAACCCAATTGTTGCTTTTTCCCTGCAGAAATTGGGATTTTCTGAGAGCTGTGAGGAGTAGTTGCCTCTGATTGATAGTGGATGAGGTTCTGGGGGTCCTTCCTTATGCCTCAAGCACATCTTGGACCAGGAAAGAGCATGTCCTTGGTCTTCAAGGGGCATAGGGAAAGGGAATCAGCCACGTTGATATAAGATGGTTTTGTAAAGGTCCAGCTGTCCCTGTTCTAGCTCTTGTGCCCAAGCAGCTCTTTCTGTAAGTCACAAACTAGCCGCAGATCCCATGCTGATGTCCTCGTGGTGGAACCAGCTCAGAAGCTCACCGTAGGGTTGTGCAGTTCAGATCCAGACCATTGGAACATCCTCATCCTCTTTGCACTGGTGCAAATCCAGAATAGCATCAGTTAAATCCCTGGAATCAAGCCAGAGTTACACTAGGATAAATAAGAATATGCTTTGCCCAACAAAGCCTGAAAAAAAAATAAAAAGCGTAAAATCCATCTGTTCAGCTCCAGCAAGGCCAAGTTCTGGCTGCAGGCAGTGCCCTGTAATTCCAAGAGTCCTTTGGACATCCCCTTTGAGTCGGGACATGTGAGCAGCTTCCCTTGAAAATGTTTCCTTGTAAAGCCTTTTGTGAACTCATGCAGGCATCAACGTTCTGGGGATCGCACATGTAATTTCATCTGACATTGTAATGACAGCGTGGGGAGTTCAAAATGTAACAGTAAATATAGTTGTTAGGGGAAAGAAAAAAAAAAAATCCCAGCTCATCATCCTGAATGCCTCTTCACGTCATGGGAGGGATGCAGACAGACTCCAAACACCATCAGCATTTCTGGGTTCCACTTGGAAACTGCCCGGAGCTCCGGCTCGGCCAAAACAAACAGGCGAGACTGTCTGTCTTTACATGGCAGGGCTGCATTTTCTCCTCCTTTTCCCCATTTTTTTTTTTTTTTATTTTTCAAAGGGTCACCCCTCTAAAATCCCTGTGAGGGGAGAGGCTGGGTTTTTTCTGGCTGTTTTCGTGGCCAATGGCACGGTGCACCCCTGATCCTGCTCTCACGCCCGGCCGAGAGCTGAATCCCGCCTCGAGCCCCGGTTATTTTTGCAATGCTGCATGGAAGGATCATTTGCCAATTCCATTATAAGCCTCATTTACAGCTCAGCTGTTTTAAATCGAATCAGACTGCAAATTGGCGTGGGCGCCTAGTCAGCTGGGGGGCCCGATCCCACAAACCCCTCTCCTTGCTTGCAGGTTGAAAAATTAATCCTATTAATTTCCAATTATTATATTTTTTCCATGCTTTTGAGCTGTAACATCTAAGCAGTAGGTATTTTTCTTTTCCTTCTTCCAGATTAGATCTTGGGGTGAGTTTAGATTATTTTTTTTTTCCTGTTGGTCCTTCGCCAGCTTGGACTATATTGACCAAGCTGGGCATGAGCAGCCCAACCAGATCTCACCGATGGCTCCGTCTTTGCAGGATCAGGGTTGAGCTGCCGACTCAGCTCCTGTTTAACTTCCCAGCAGGTTGGCGGAGAAACCAGGGGCTTTGCAGGAAGAATTGAGATACAAGTGAGATCTGAATCTGACCCCTGATCTTCAGTTAAATCGCTCTGTAACCTTGTGAGCTGGATTAAATCCTCCCCTGAAGATAGGGAGTTGCCTCCAGATATTCAGTGCTCAGGCCACGCCGTAAGGTTATGCTCATATATTACCTGTGGTCTTCAGAGAGCTCATTAGCTGGTTGGTTTACATACAAGAAGTCTGGATGAAAGTCTCAGCCCCCTTCCCTGACTGTCCTGTGCTGATACCTGGTGGTGTTTCCTCTAGAAATGCCCAAACTGAAGGGTTAGAGACGTGATGGCATCTTGTTGGGGTTTCAGCATGGCAGGACGTAGGTTCAGAGAAGTGTTGGCTTGTAGAAAAATAATCATAGAATGGTTTGGGTTGGAAGGGACCTTGAAAGGTCATCTTGTCCAACCCCCCTGCCATGGGCAGGGACATCTCCAACTAGACCAGGTTGCTCAGAGCCCTGTCCAACCTGACCTTGAATGTTACCAGGGATGGGGCATCCATGATGCTCCTCCTTGGGTCGACAAAGGATGGGGAGATGCAATATTCACCCATTCTGCCTGATGACCCTCTACGATGGATCTGGGGCTGTAGGTGGCTCTGAGGGTAAAATCAGGGTGGATTGGGTCACCTCTCTGAAGACAGGGACTTGAATTTTCACCCTGTATTGGGGTTGACCGTGGCAGCATGGTCCAAGCACAAGACTGGACTTCTGCCCATGGTCCAGATGATGGGGCAGTGGTACTGGAGGGGCCATGCCTTTATGGGTTGGATCACCATCAGAGGATGAGGTGCTCTGCAGAGGCACCTTCCATGAACACATCTCTCTGAAAGCCACTTTATGGCCACGTGGGAGCTATTCTGGGCCAGCTGTAGCCGGGGAGCTCATGTGCTTAGAGCTCCAGGACTTAAATGGCAATTAAAAATGAATGAGGCTGCAAAGGCTCTCATGAGAATCAAGCAGAAAAAAAAAAAAAACTATTTAAGGTGATGCCGAAGGAAAATAGACCCATCTGAGGTATCGCTGTCGTAAATACCCCTGGGACCACGAGCCTAACCAACGCCAATGTGGTATGAGCAGCAGAGGGCAGGGTGGGAGGCAAAAGGTGAGGCTGAGCTTGAGACTGGGGGCTCAGACCAAAGCAAGCTGTGCTTTAGAGGTGTCCTAACTCCTGAGGTTGTCCTTGGGAGATGCAGGACGAGGTGCACAGTTCCAGGTGCCTTGGCTGCATGGTGGGTCCACTGGTGGGTACGTCTTGGCCAGCGCATGGGGATGGAGGGATGATACTGGGAGATGCAACAAGGGGCAGCAAGAAACTCCCCCAAAGAGGGATGTGTGTGACTGGGGATGCTGGGAGGGGGGATACAGAGGAACATCCCTCCCCAGGCAGGATGGTGCAGAGCGACCGATGCCATTGCTGAGCTGAGCCTCCCACCCGCCGTTCCAGGAGCCTGCCCGTACCTGCTCCCAAGCCGATGTTAAGCCTGTTCAAACACTGCACCGCCTTCTCCGCGGCATTGTTTTCTGTACCCCACACCCAGCACCAAAATAGCGATAACCCCCCCTCCTCCTCTTCCCCACCCTCCCGCAGTGACTCAGGCTGGCGAGCAGGCACACATCTGCTTCTCATTTAACGTCCTCGTGCTCTGACCCTTTTTATTTTTATTCCCAAAGTCCTCCTTTCAGTGGCTTTCTCTCTGGGGAGGGGAGGCTGAAAGAGAAGGGGGAGCTGGCTCCCCATCCTTTGCCCCTTGGGGTTTTTTTGGGGGGGGCACCCAAAATATTTATTTGGTGTTTCGTTTTTTTTTTTTTCACGCAGGCTGGTGACAGCCATACCCAGATCCGCATCCAAGTCCCTCGCAATCCTGTCCACTCCGGAGGGACGCCAGCCAAACCAGTTTTCCATGGTTAAGCTGGGCACATTTTTCCGCTGCGGGTTCTTTTTAATTTTTTGTTGATTTTTTTCTTCTTTTTTTTTTTTTTTTTGTCAGGAAGCAAACCCACCCAGTGTGTGCGCCGTTCAATAGGAACCTTTTTTAAATTTTCTTTTCCTTTTTCTGGCTCTGGAGAAAAGCAAAACAAGAGGGAGCGAAGGGGCCTGCCTGTTCTCCAAGGAGAGCTCCAAATGGGCAGAAATTGATTTTTTTTTTTTTTTGGCTATTTTTAAGGCCCTGCTGGAAGGAGGAACCCATCACTAATGGGCTCATGGGGTTATAATATTCTGCACCCATAGGGATGCATCCTATGTATATATATCTCCTATGGAACCCCTTATAGCAGCGTCTGGACAAGGGGGAAGGTGATGTTGGAGGAGAGCAGCTGCAGACACGTGGACAGAAGGCCACCAACAATGTCATGTACCTCGTGGACCCTCATCCATCTCATGCCAGGGATGCTGGAAGGACCAGCATGATGTTCAGCTGGCCCAGCGCCAGCATGGGCACACCTCTGGTGGGGATTTTCCTCTCATTCTCTCTCTTTTTTTTTTTTTTTTTTTTCTTTTTTGCAGAGCGCAGTGTGAGAGGGCGGACATGTCACTTGAAGTGTGAGTTTCCATGAGAGCGGGGTGATTGCACAGGATGACTGGAAATTATTCCATTTCTCTTGACGTGTTCCCCTTCCCACCAGGATTTCTACGTGGACACAAACACACCCTTATAATGTGGATGTATGTGTGTGCCTATAGGTATCTAGGGAGGGGAGATATTCAGCCAGGATCATTTCCTGTCCCAGTGACACCGCACCGCATTTAAATGTCCCCAAAATGCTGGAGCATGGCCAGGAGAGCATCAACGCTAACGCAGAGTCATGTGGAAAGGGATCTCTGAGGATTTCCAAGAAAAAAAACAAAACAGAACTAGCTGGATATTGAGCATCTCCAGCCTTGTGGCATCTCCCAAAACCTCAGCAGAGAGGAGCAGAAGGGACCTGATGCCCAGAGCACCATCCCCTTGAGCTCCAGACCTCCAACGAGCTGCTTGGGTGGTGGGGACAAGGTGACAAGGAAACACCGTGGGCTGATGTGACCACCCATAAAGTCCCCTCCCATGGTACCTGCCTAGACACTGTCACTAATTAATTTTTCCCTGCTTTGTGCATAGATGGAGCCCTCAAAACACTTCCTGGAGCCAGGCTGTGCCTTCAGTTTAGCTCCACTAATTGTTTTTATTTCTTTGACCATTTGTCACTGGGATCCCCCTTTGCCAAAATGTTCTCAGCACATCAGATGGGACTTGTCGTGTGGCATGCGGACTTAATCAAGCTGCCACCCAGAAGTGACCCACAGAGCTCTTGATTTTTGGAGATTTATAGAAACTCTGAAATGGGGAAGCGTACTGGGTAATTTAAAGAATCCAGAAAGAAGAAACCAAAGTGAAAATGTGGCCCTTCAATTATAGGAGGCATTGAACTCTGCTCTGGCCCTGACAGAGCTCCTGTTTGTATTTATCTGGGGCCAAGAACTGGTTTCAAGGAATTAGGAGAGCCATGGGGCTTGGTCCTGGTGGTGGGATGGCATCTTCCTAGCATTCGTCCCACACCGTGCAGAGCTGCCAGGTGGCAGGTCCCTGAGCCCAGAGGCAATGTGTTGATCCACCAAATTTCATACCAGGGTCTGGGAGCTTGTTATAAAATCATGTTTCGGCAAGGCTGGGACACCTTGGGGTAGATCTAAGGGGATGTTGGAGCTTTTGAGATACCTGGTGCCTGCCACATGATAAGCAGCAAGAGAGAGAGGAGAGGAGCTCAACCTGTTCATCATCACGTGCCAATGGAAGGGTCAGCTTGAGCAACAAGCCCATAGAGGAGCGGAGGCCAGGAAAAATGTCCTTAAATACCCCATGGGGTGGCATTGGGTCCTGATGGTCATGGAGCAGCGGCAAATTCCCATTACAACCAGTTCCGCTCACGGGGGGAGGATTTGTTTCATAATTTTGCAATTTCGCCAGATTGTGTTGGTACATAAACAAGTTGTTGAAGTTCAAGGTGCCTGGTGGAGGCTCTCGGGGCTGACCTGCAGGGATGGATTTGTTGAGAGATGCATAATAATATTGGCTGTAAAGTATAACTAGCCTTTAAAAATTCCCCAGGATGGATTCACAAAGGGAACAGGAGCCACTTTGTGCCTCCACGCCTTGGTGAGTGGCACCTGTAATCACTATTTATCTTCTGAAGCAAATAGTCCTCATGGTATTTCCCAAGTGATGTCATACTGGAGAAATACAGATCTCCAGTCTTGATGTGTCCCAGGTCTGCTTGGCCGGCTGAATTTTGAAAACTGGGAAGAGTGACTGTCACTAAAATGAAGAAAGGGTTAAATATGAAATTATCGGGATCGTTGGACATTCCGAAGGTCGTTCTCCAACACCTTTTATTTTGGATTCCCTGATGGGACTTCAGGTGAAGGTGGCTTTCTGATGACCTGCTTATAGGAAACTCATAGTGCGAGCCCAAAAAAGACACTTTTATATAGTGTGTGTAAATATATGTGGCTCCCGCAGGCTCAGTTTGCCAGGCAGATGTTGAGAAGGATGAATCCATGTATGCCCAAGGCTTTTGTTGGGAGATTAGTATTGAAAAGTCCAGTAGGTAATGGAGAAATACCAGGCTGAAGGTCACCCGTGTGATCTCAATCCCTGAAGCATAAACTACTTTAATTATGTGACTAAACCATGCCCAGCTTCCAGGGCTCTTCCTTCAGGCAGGAGCCATCTCACGCAGCCTTGGCTCTGTGGAGGCTGGCCAAAAAGGGTTGGGTCGTCCCACCTGGGCTCCCTGGAGGTGTTCCAGGATAAGGCTTTGGAGCAACCTGGGCTGGTGGGAGGTGTCCCTGCCCATGGCAGGGGGTTGGAACTCAGTGGTCTTCAAGGACCGTTCCAGCCCAAACCATTTGACGATTCTATGATTAATGGAGCTTCTCTGTTGCCAGGAGCAACGTGGGGTGATGCCACCTCTAGGGCATTCTCCCCATCCTTGCTGCAAGCAAACATCTTTCACTGTGACCTTCTTTGCATCCTTACCAAAGCGTCTCTGTCGTTGCCTACTTAGTCCACATCTGAGCAAAATCCATTATTTTTTTTGAGGAAGGATCCTCAGTTTTGGGTAGATGAGGTTATGACGTACCTCTTAAAAACGAAACATCAGGGAGGGAGGCAGCGGTTGGTGTCATCATGGTTTTTTTTCTCATCGTTCCAGGCATCTCGTAGGGAATTGATTGAAAGGCGAGGAGAACTCTCTGCCCCACCTTCCTGCCGGAGGGGAGAAACACTTGGTACAAGGGTGGGTGGTTTAATAACATGTTCTTCTGGAGACAAGATGTTCAGAGGGGAGCTGTGCTTAAGGAAATATTTGCCCTTTTTTTTAGGTTTTACACCTTCCTTTTTTTTTTTTTTTTTTTTTTTTTTTTTAGCAAAACCAATAAACATCTCTCTGCTTGGCTTTCAAATAGAATTTTAGGGATCCTAAGTCCTTCTTAGTAGGAAAGAAGAGACATCTTCCAACTGGGAGTCAAGCACTTGGGAAGAGTGGCTGTCACTAAAATGAAGAAAGGGTTAAAAATGTCATTGTCGGGATGGTTGGATATTCTGGAGGTGGTGTCAAGGCGATGGTGTCATCCCTGTGGGGCCAACTTTGGGTGGGGTGTCAACGTGGGTGGCTCTGCTTGGGGACATTTGCACAAGGGACTTGCTCAAGGTCACACAGAACAATCGGCAGATACGGGAACAGAGCCACAGCATCCCTATACCCCAAAATATCAATCACTGGTCAGTGCACCCCAGAGAAAGCAGCTGGGATATTTTGACAGATGAGGATAATCTCACATGCACATCTTAATGGCCTCATTACTGTGAGGCACAAATAAACCTGGAAAAATACTAAATACACATATATTTATGGGCTGATGGATGTAGCAGGCAGGACTACATGGTCCCTGCCCATGGCAGGGGGGTTGGAACTTGAAGGTCCAGTGGAACCGAAGCCCCAGAGGTGGCTGTAGAGGTGGCATCACCCCACGTGGGTCCTGGCAAGGGACCAGCTCCATTAATCATAAAATCCTAGAATGGTTTGGGTTGGAAGGGACCTTAAAGACCATCTAGTTCCAACCCCCTGCCACAGGCAGGGACACTTTCCACTAGACCAGTTGACCTAGTTGAACTAGTTGGTTGATCTTGAAGGTCCCTTCCAACCCAAACCATTCTGTGATTCTATGGCTCCCTCTCCTGATGCAGGCTGGGGTGGCCGGGGATGCTCAGCACCCCAAATCCAGGTCCAGCCACCCTGGGGACGCTTTGCTTGATGGCCTCATGATTGAAATGTGGAGCTTGAATCCACCAAGTGTGAGGGATGCTGTGGTGGGGTGGCCATTGGGAGATGCTCAACCCTAAGCCTTGCGCCTGGGCTTGCACCCGAAACCTTGCTCCATGCACAGAGTGGGTGATGGGAAGAATTGGAGACAGCATTTGTTTTAACTGGAAAAATGACATTTTGACACTGGGAACAGTCAGAGATCAACTGCAGCCTCGGGCTCTTTCCTCCTCTATGCTGAATGCAGAACAAGGTGGGGGCCAGACAGTTTGCGCTCCCCGGCGTTCCCCAGGGCACCCACATGTCTTCAGGAGTGAATACAGGCACCACCAAAAAGAAATGTAGGCAGGAGCCAGCACCTTCCTGCGGGGAAGATCATAGCAAGGAGAAGGCAAAGCAATGCATGTTTTCAGAGGAGATGCTCCAAGAATCTCTATACAAATTAATC
>NW_010111661.1:0-444 GCF_000699245.1 Pterocles gutturalis
CTCACTCAATCTACCTCACCTTTTAATGAGTTTTTAGAAAGAGCACTTCTTTATTTCATCTTCTCCAATCTCTCTCTTCCTGATACTACTTTGTTATTTTAAAGAAAGTAGTGATTATTTAAGTTCACCAGCTGGCTTTCAGCTGTATGTTATCTAGCCTAAACAACCTGTTGCATCATTGCTACCAGTATTCATCTATCAATTATTTTCATACTTGCTCCTTATTAACTGTGATTAACTGGCATTATTATTCAAACACCATACATATGAAGCCTCTTTTTCTCTTCAAGCAAGTATGCTGAAAACAGCAAGATGCTGCTCTGTACTTAATTTCTCTGCTGGCAATTCATTAGTCACTACTTCCCCTGTCCCAGATTTCCCACACATGCTTTAGTGCATAGCTAAGATATCAATCTATATATAATATGCAAAACTTAGTGTTGT